>NC_041387.1:177281958-177306895 GCF_002162155.2 Triticum dicoccoides | reverse complement strand
GGTTTCCAACACACGTTCATTCATTCTCTCCATGTTTTGATCTCTAAGTCTCTCAACTACACAACCCCTTTTTCCACTATGTTACCAAATGTATTTACCTCACACACCCGCCATTGCACCCCATGCCGAGCTCTCTCTCTACCCCCCTCTCCCTCTCACCCTCTCGCGCTAAATGCATGCATTGCCTATCTAGCCCCCCCAACCTCTCATGCGCACGCACGCACGTTGTATATCTAGGTCACTCCCTCGAGACTGTCTCACTCTTTCTTCCGCATGACGGGGCACACTCGCTCAATCTCGCTCTCTTTATCTGAGTCTCGTTTAACCTTGTTTTCTTTCACACACAAATGATATATCTCCCTCTTCGGGCCTCGATCGACACACTCTATAATCTCTCACGTAGATTGTCTATCTAGGTCAGTCCATCCAAGCCGCCGCCACTCTTTCGACCTCATGGTGGGCCACGCTCACTCAATCTCTCTCTCTCTCTCTCTCTCTCTCTCTCTCTGTATGTCTCGATTGACCTCACTCTTTCTCGGACAAAAACGATATATCACCATGTTTGAGCCCAATTCGGCCTATTCACATTGTATACTCTCTCACGCACATTGTCTATCTAGGTCACTCTCTCCAACCCGTCTCACTCTTCCAATCGCACGGCGACCCTATGTGATCGGTTGACCTTGCTTCCTCCCACGCACAAAATATATCTACACGTCTGTGACTGGATCATCTCTCAAGCTCTATCTTACAGCCCTCACCCTTGATAAAAGCTCAATCGGACCATATCTCTCCAGAGCATATATATTTGTTCAATGAATGTTGAACCACACTCACTTTGTCTCTCTATCTATATGTCTCTCGATTGACCTCACTTTCTCACACCGTATCTTCCACGCGTTGAAGCTACTACCTCTCCATCCCTCGCAAAGCCGAAGCTATTTACATTGCAAGGGGCACTCCAACCTTGGATTAATTTGTGTAGGCATTTATTCCGGTCGGTTTAGATTATATTTTTGTAGCATCCGGCCCACAACTACTCCAAACACCATTGCAACCCATGCAACTCCCCTAGTTGATTTCCCTCTGACTCGGTCATCGCTCTCTCGTGCGTCCTTTCTTGCCTTCCACGTTGCACCATGGTATTATTGAAAAAACTATGTTGTTCTCTTTAATTATTATAAATAAGCTACAAAACTACACACCGATAGTCCACTTGGAATGGAACAAATTTCGACCCACAAATTAAAGTGCTACAAACTACACACCGAGGGGCCCACATGTCATGAAACAAATTTGGACCCATATACAAATTAAAAAGTAAAGGACGAGGATCGTACATGCGACCGGGCCTTCAAGCCGCATGTCAATAGGCAACATACGTAGAATAGCAATGTTTGTTGTACCCCCCTTTGTTCACATAATGTTTTTATATTACCATAGCCTAATTAATGGATAACATGTAATATTATTTTTAGTACTATTCGCCTTCACTTACTGGTGGGTTCCATGTGTGCTCTCTCTCTCTCCTCCCCTTCTGCGTTTAGACGCACGGGCAAACAAGAAGAACTCGCGGGCGATGTTGCCGTTGACCATATCTGGACGCGTTCACAAGTCACGGCACCAGTTTCACGTACTAGCAGCACTAGTCAGTGTGTACGTGCAATGCACGTTAATTTGGAAGTATATTAAGTGCATGCGGATATTAAGTACTAGGATATTATTTGCATGTTGTTATGTGATTAGCACTATTTTTGGCATGAAATTAACTGCACGCTAAACGTGTTAAGCGCTCGACATTGAACCAGTCTAGGTCGTTGGATGACAAGGAATACATGTAGCTTGATGATGTTTTATATTTAATTTGATACGGCTCTAGCAGAACATTCAATCGATCAAACCATAGATTTTGCTCAGTCTCACTCCGACTTTAAATTATACGACGATCGATATAAAATAAACGGATATGATAAACGTTCGGATTTTAAGCATGGCAATCCGAACGTTTTTCATGGCAAATTTAGATTACGCGGCGGCGGCGGCGTCTCGCAGTGGGAAGCGTATCCTCTGTCGTGCTCTGTGTGTCGTTGGGCCACTGACCAACGGTGACGGCGGTGTCTTGCGCCGTTGTTGGCGTACTCCTAGATGTTGGCCTAGCTTCAAGGAAGGCCAAAATGTTCTGGACTTCGGAGCGAGTCAACTGGCGGGAGGAGGTGACTGACGTTGGTGCAAGGAAGCGGTTGACGGCGGCCATCCATGCCGCTGAGGGGGGCACTGGCACCCGCGCGGGGACAGGCGTTGTCAACGGCGCGGCGGAGACATTCGTGTGCACGGGCACCGGCACGGGCGCGCATGTTAGTGCACGCGCAGGCGCATGCGCTGGCAGGTGCACGGGCGTGCGCGTCAGTGCACGCGTAGGCGCATGCACTGGCAAGTGCACGGGCGCGTGAAAGTCGGCGGGGACCTCGTGGAACCCCGTGGGATCAAGCTCGGCGACAATGTGCGGCTCCCAGCCCATCAATGCCACGGGGATGGGCATTGGCGCAGTCGAGGCAACGAGAGCCGGAATGGGAGCGGGGACAGGCGCGGTGTCTTCCCGCAAGGCCAGTTCAAGCTCGTCCCAAAGCACCTTATGTTCTTGAGACTCCGGGTGGGTGTCTTCCTCAGGAAACTGGAACACTAAGGGCAGACCATCGTGATGCGGCATGGCGTATGCTTAGGTCAGGCTAGTTGGAGCTAGACGATAGGAGAATTAGAGAGGAAGAGAGAAGATTGTAGCGATACCGTGTAGTGCAGGGTTGATTTTAAACTGCGCCACCTGCGACATTAAAAGTGGGAGCAGTTGGGACGATGGTGGGCGGCGGAGCCTGGTCAAAGGGCTCGCCTCCCGGTGAGCCTGCACAGCGGTCTGCTCGCACGCCTCCCTGACAGCCGGCGCAACGGTCTGCTCGCATGCCTCCTGTCGACTCACACGCTTGCTCGGACGGCACCTGCCGATGAGAAGCGAGGACTCGTGGCGGCACATAAACGCCCATAGTTTCAATAGTGAAAGCGTTCGCCTTAACGTGACAGTTCTTTGTTCCAAAATACCTTGGCTCTTCATTTGTGCAACTTGTCATAAGCAGCTTGTCTCAAATTGAAGAAAAAACTTACGAAGTAATATTTGTGCCATATCACGTGACCATGCTCAGTTTCAAGAATTTATGCTCACTTTTGGATTTTCTAAAATTTAAGATCCAGGATTTGAAACAATATCATAACCTGCATCATGCAATAAATTTTCAAACCGTATTTCTTAAGAAAGGATTTGGTCAAACATTTTGCTTAGTTAGACTTCAGACAAGTTATATATGCAGAGTAAAAGGATAATCCCTCCGTACCAGTGCATTGCCTGATATATTAACTCAAGTACTAGGCACGAACAAACGGGCTCAATTCTGTGCTCATCTTGGTGTAGTAGTAGTAGTACTAGGCAATGCAGTTGACGGGTGACCTTGACGAGCGGCGACCGAGGGAATTGAACCGTGCTCGACACGGTAGGTAACGTTGTCTAGTCACTAAAGCATCCCTCCGTTGTTCATCGTTAGTCATTATGGACCGGAGACATGAGGGGAATTTCCTAGGGCTGGAATTCTGGCCGCCAGATATTTCGACTTGAAATGATGAGGCTCGACTGGTTGGGGTTGCCTAATGTGCGTACCACGCACGCCACCAAAGGACATGAGCCTGGTTTTTTTTATTTTTTTTATTTTTTTAGGATCAACACGAGCAAAGGTCTGGCTGGTACATCATTGGGTCCTACCATTCGAGAATACGAAAGGAACCTTTTAAATTGCCGAACGAATCTATGTGTATTACAATACCCCTATTTTCCTTGCAAATACTAATCTCAACGTGGTAATTGATTTATGACGAGTTGTTGAATTAGAGTGAGTTTGTGATATAGTGATCTCAACGTGGATTTCACATTTCATGGTATCCCTAGTAAGTTTTCCAATGCAAATTCAAATTTAAAAGATGAACAATATGGAGGTGAGAAAACTTTGTATGTATCAAGCATATGACCACACACACACACACAGAGAGAGAGAGAGAGAGAGAGAGAGAGAGACGCACGAACACAACAACAATCCAATAAGTATAGTGCATCTATTTTTCCAAACCATGCATGTATGACACGAATTCAAAAAATACTCTTTCTATTCCTAAATATTAGTCTTTTAGAGAGTTCAACAAGTGACTACATACGGAGCAAAATGAGTGAATCTAGACTCTAAAATATGTCTATATACATCCGTATGTGCCAGATCATTTGAAACCTCTAAAAAGACTAATATTTAGGAACGAAGGGAGTAAAATGTAAGACATCCATGGTCCTCAGTTCAATATTTAAAACAAACATGAAACTGAAACATGAATATTAAGTCTAGTACTACAGTACATGCAAATGTTGTGTTTAGGCGGAGCTATGATTGTCGGGGGTCAACCCCTCGACCTTAGATAAAATTGTGGAGCTCTGTTTAGGGTTGTTTAGATTATATTTGTCCCCACCCTCCCAACCACCGATTGGTTATGCACCCCCACCCCTCCTCCCCGGGAGAATATCATGTGCCCCCATACCTTAGATGCTATATGCCGATACGAGTTGCTTGGAGCCTGTAGATCTGAGATATAGCAGCTCACATGATGTGTCTTAATATTTTTGCAGGAAACCTTGATGAGTTTGAGAACTGCACACAATTTGTACAAAAACTACTCAGATGCCCTTTGATCCCATATCCAACAACCTCGAAGCTCGTATCGCCGTAGCATCTAAGATGAAGGAGGACATCATATTCTCCTGTATGTAAGAATATCATGTGCTACCACACCTTAGATGCTTTGGTGATACAAGCTCTTCGGAGGCATTGGATTGTGACCCAACACCTCCTCGGTGGTTTGAATGTTTTTTTTGCAGAAAAGCCCCAAAAGAGTTCGGCCACTTCTTACAAGCACAAAGACTGCTCAGATGCCAATAGATCTCAGATCAAACAACCTCCAAGCTCGTATCACCGTAGCATCCAAGCTGTGATAGCACCTTATGTTTTATCGCACGGGAGAATATGAGGTTCTCCTGCACCGTAGATTCTATGGTGATACGAGTTCACTGAGATCTAACGGCCCACAGTAGGAGGTTTGAATGTTTTTGCAATATACGGCTGATAGAGTTTAGGAAATGCGCAGAAAGTACAAGTACTACGCATGTGCCATCTGATCACTGATCATACGACCTAGATGCTCATATCACCGTAGTGGGTAATTAAGCTATGGGGAGCACCTAATATGAGCAACGGGGAGCCGTTGGATCGAAGATGCAGCGACACACACGAGGCCTGAATGTTTTATTTGCAAAAAAACCTTTGGAGAGTTTCGAAATTGTGCATAATTACAAAGACTACTCCCAAGCCATTGGATCTCACTTCCAACGGTGTAAAAACTCGTATCACCATAGTATCTAAGCTGCGGGGTGGATGTGATATTCTATGTCACTGTCATTTTTGTTTGTAAACTTGCAAAATACGTGTAACTCGTGCCGTTACTTGTCTAACCGCGCAAAGTGTTTGTTCAAAAAAACCATCCTACACTGAAATATCGGAACAACACATGGGGGTCCCACTTGTCATTAATCAAATCTGCACCTTAAACTAACAAATCTGAAAGACGAGATTCGAACTGGCAACCTGGACTACAAAGCGTAAGTCGATAGCCTGAAAAAACAAATGGTTGTTGGCTTTGTCCCATAACTTGATTTTATACAGTACTTGCGTTGAGTAGAGTAGAGGGAGTGACTCGTCAACACGTGCATGACCGTTGTCTCACTTACTAGTGGGTCCCAGGTCTGCGATCTCAATCTCTCTTCTCTCCATCATTTAACCTTTGCACGGGCACACACGAAGAGCGGCGCTAGCTTGCTGTGGTGTTATTACAACTAAAAAAAGCTTGGAAAATAGAAGAGTCGCCTAGAACAAGAGACGTTGTGGATGGTCGAGACGGAGCTAACAACATCTATCCTTCGTGCCAGGTTTGCATGATGAAGTTGTGTGGCTAGTGGGGTGTTTTCTACCGACTGGATGGGTCCCGAGGTCAAACCATAGGTACTACATCTGATACAGTACATTTTTACACGCACATTTTTCCTTCATGCCGAGACGTGGCACACCCTACCACGCGGTTTTGGGGTCCTCCCAGTGGTGCACGCGTATATTCTTCCTGACGTGGGACGCCCTACCGCGCATTTTCTGGGTCCTCCTCGGTCATAGCACCGAAGCAAGTAAATGAGTCGTCAAATCATGAAAGACCACCTTTCCCGCCGAGTACATCAGTGAAGTGATACGTCTCCAACGTATCTATAAATTTTTATTGCTCCATGCTACTTTATCTACTCTTTTGGACTATATTGGGCTTTATTTTCCACTTTTATATTATTTTTGGGACTAACCTGTTAACCGGAGGCCCAGCCAAGAATTGTTGTTTTTTGCCTTTTTCAGTATTTCGAAGAAACAGAATATCAAACGAAGTCCAAACGGAATGAAACATTCGGGATCGTGATTTTCCAACCGAAGGTGACCCAGGAGACTTGGACCCTACTCCAAGAAGTGCCAGAGGCGGTCACGAGGGTGGAGGGCGCCCCCCTGGGCGCGCCCCCTACCTCGTGGGCCCCTCGGAGCTCCACCGACGTACTCCTTCCTCCTATATATACCTACGTATCCCCGAACGATCAGAACAGGAGCCAAAAACCTAATTCCACCGCCGCAACTTTCTGTATCCACGAGATCCCATCTTGGGGCCTATTCTGGAGCTCCGCCAGAGGGGGCATCCACCATGGAGGGATTCTACATCATCACCATAGCCCCTCCGATGAAGTGTGAGTAGTTTACTTCAGACCTTCGGGTCCATAGCTAGTAGCTAGATGGCTTCTTCTCTCTTTTTGGATCTCAATACAATGTTCTCCCCCTCTCTCGTGGAAATCTATTCGATGTAATCTTCTTTTTGCGGTGTCTTTGTTGAGACCGATGAATTGTGGGTTTATGATCCAGCTTATCTGTGGAAATTATTTGATTCTTCTCTGAATTCTTTTATGTATGATTGAGTTATCTTTGCAAGTCTCTTCGAATTATCTTATTTGGTTTGGCCAACTAGATTGGTAGTTCTTGCAATGGGAGAAGTGCTTAGCTTTGGGTTCAATCTTGCGGTGTCCTTACTCAGTGACAGAAAGAGTTGCAAGGCATGTATTGTATTGTTGCCATCGAGGATAACAAGATGGGGTTTTTATCATATTGCATGAATTTATCCCTCTACATCATGTCATCTTGCTTAAGGCGTTACTCTGTTTTTAACTTAATACTCTAGATGCATGTTGGATAGCGGTCGATGAGTGGAGTAATAGTAGTAGATGCAGAATCGTTTCGATCTACTTGTTTTGGACGTGATGCCTATATACATGATCATCGCCTAGATATATTCATAACTATGCTCAGTTCTATCAATTGCTCAACAGTAATTTTTTCACCCACCGTAGAATATTTATGCTCTTGAGAGAAGCCACTAGTGAAACCTATGGCCCCCAGGTCTATTCTCATCATATTAATCTCCATCGCTTTATTTACTTGCTTTGCTTTTACTTTTTACTTTGCATCTTTATACCAAAAATACCAAAAATATTATCTCTATCAGATCTCACTCTCGTAAACTGAGGGAAATACTTACGCTACTGTGCCGCATCATCCTCTCCTCTTCGGGGAAAACCAACGCAAGCTCAAGACGTAGCAAGAAGGATTTCTAGCGCTGTTGCCGGGGAGGCCTATGCAACAGTCAACATACCAAGTACCCATCGCAATCCCTATCTCTCGCATTACATTATTTGCCATTTGCCTCTCGTTTTCCTCTCCCCCACTTCACCCTTGCCGTTTTATTTGCCCTCTCTTTCCCAATCTCCTCCTCTCTTTCCGTTTGCCTTTTTCCTTTGCCTTTTTGTTTGCTTGTGTGTTGAATTACTTGTTGACATGGCACAAGATAATACCAAATTGTGTGATTTCTCGAATACCAATAATAATGATTTCCTTAGTACTCTGATTGCTCCTCTTAATAATGATGAGTCTTGTGAAATCAATACCGCTTTGTTGAATCTTGTTATGAAAGATCAATTCGCCGGCCTTCCTAGTGAAGATGCCACTACTCATCTAAACAATTTTGTTGATTTGTGTGATATGCAAAAGAAGAAAGATACGGATAACAATATTGTCAAATTGAAGTTATTTCCATTTTCACTTAGAGATCGTGCTAAAGTTTGGTTTTCATCTTTGCCTAAAAATAGTATTGATTCTTGGAACAAGTGCAAAGATGCTTTTATCTCTAAGTATTTTCCTCCCGCTAAGATTATCACTCTTAGGAACAACATCATGAATTTTAAACAACTTGATCATGAGCATGTTACCCAATCTTGGGAAAGAATGAAATTAATGCTTCGCAATTGCCCTACTCATGGTTTGAATTTATGGATGATCATACAAAAAATTTATGTCGGATTGAATTTTGCTTCTAGAAATCTTTTAGATTCGGCCGCGGGAGGCACTTTTATGGAAATTACGTTAGGGGATGCTACCAAATTGCTTGATAATATTATGGCTAATTATTCTCAATGGCACACCGAAAGATCTTAGTAAGAAAGTGCATGCTATAGAAGAAATCAATGTTTTCAGTGAAAAGATGGATGAACTTATGAAGATGTTTGCTCCTAAAAATACTCCTCTTGATCCCAATGATATGCCTTTATCTACCTTGCTTGAGAATAATAATGAATCTATGGATGTGAATTTTGTTGGTAGGAATAGTTTTCGAAACAACGCATATAGAGGGAATTTTAATCCTAGGCCTTATCCTAGTAATCCTTCTAATAATTATGGAAATTCCTACAATAACTCTTATGGAAATTTTAATAAGATGCCCTCTAAATTTGAGAGTAGTGTTAAAGAGTTTATGAATTCGCAAAAGAATTTTAATGCTTTGCTTGAAGAGAAATTGCTTAAAGTTGATGATTTGGCTAGGAACGTTGATAGAATTTCTCTCGGGATTGATTCTTTAAAGCTTAGATCTATTCCTCCTAAGCATGATGTCAATGAGTCTCTCAAAGCTATGAGAATTTCCATTGATGCGTGCAAAGAAAGAACCACTAGGATGCGTGCTTCCAAAGATGCCTTTATTAAAGCATGTTCTTCTAATCCCTATGAAAATCAAGATGAAGATCTAAACGTTATTGATGGGCCCCCCATTAAATCTTTGTTTTGCAATATGAATCTTGATGAATCTGAAGATTATCTTCCTTTACCTAGAAGGCGTTCTAAGAATTCTGAGTTTTTAGATCTTGATGATGAAATTGATAAAAGTGGGATTGAAAGAAATAAAAATCGAGATGTTGCTAAACCCACTATTTTGGATCTCAAGGAATTTAATTATGAAAATTGCTCTTTAATTGATTGTATTTCCTTGTTGCAATCCGTGTTAAATTCTCCTCATGCTTATAGTCAAAATAAGGCCTTTACCGAACACATTGTTGATGCCTTAATGCAATCTTATAAAGAAAAGCTTGAGTTGAAAGTTTCTATCCCTAGGAAACTCCATGATGAGTGGGAACATACTATCAAAATTAAAATTAAAAATTATGAGTTTGATGCCTTGTGTGATTTGGGAGCTAGTGTCTCTACTATTCCCAAAACTTTATGCGATTTGCTAGAGTTCCGTGATTTTGATGATTGCTCTCTAAACTTGCATCTTGCGGATTCCACTATTAAAAAGCCTATGGGAAGAATTAATGATGTTCTTATTGTTGCAAATAGGAATTATGTGCCCGTAGATTTTATCGTTCTTGATATAGATTGCAATCCTTCATGTCCTATTATTCTTGGTAGACCTTTCCTTAGAACGATTGGTGCAATTATTGATATGAAGGAAGGGAATATTAGATTCCAATTTCCCTTAAAGAAGGGCATGGAACACTTCCCTAGAAAGAAAATAAAATTACCATATGAATCTATCATGAGAGCCACTTATGGATTGCCTACCAAAGATGACAATAACTAGATCTATCCTTGCTTTTATGCCTAGCTAGGGGCGTTAAACGATAGCGCTTGTTGGGAGGCAACCCAATTTTATTTTTAGTTTTTAGTTTTTGCTTCTGTTTAGGAATAAATAATCCATCTACCTTCTGTTTGGATGTGGTTTTATGTTTTAATTAGTGTTTGTGCCAAGTAGAACCTATAGGATAAGCTATGATGATAGTGGATTTGATTCTGCTCAAAAACAGAAACTTTGCACTCACGAGAAACAATTCAATAAATCTCAGGAACGTGATTTTGCATTGATTATTTTTGCTGATGATCAATAAACAAATTTTCCAGTACGTCCTATTTTTTTGGAATTTTTAGAGTTCCAGAAGTTTGCGTTAGTTACATATTACTACATACTGTTCTGTTTTTGACAGATTCTGTTTTGTGTGTGTTGTTTGCTTATTTTGATGAATCTATGGCTAGTAAAATAGTTTATAAAGCATAGAGAAGTTGGAATACAGTAGTTTTAACACCAATTCAAATAAATAGTGAGTTCATTACAGTACCTTGAAGTAGTCTTTTGTTTTCTTTCTCTAACGGAGCTCATGAGATTTCTGTTGAGTTTTGTGTTGTGAAGTTTTCAAGTTTTGGATGAATTCTTTTGATGGATTATGGAACAAGGAGTGGCAAGAGCCTAAACTTGGGGATGCCCATGGAACCCCCAAGATAATCCAAGGGCACCAAAAAGTCAAAGCTTGGGGATGCCCCGGAAGGCATCCCCTCTTTCGTCCACTTCCATCGGTAATTTACTTGGAGCTATATTTCTATTCACCAACATGATATGTGTTTTGCTTGGAGCGTCTTGTATTATTTGCGTCTTTGCTTGTTATTTTACCACAATCATCCTTGCTGTAAACACCTTTTGAGAGAGCCATACATGAATTGAAATTTGTTAGAATACTCTATGTGCTTCGCTTATATCTTTTGAGCTTGCTAGTTTTGCTCATAGTGCTTCACTTATATCTTTTTGAGCGTGATAATTTTTTGCTCTAGTACTTCACTTAGATCTTTTAGAGCACGGTGGTGGATTTGTTTTAAAGAAACTTGATCTCTCATGCTTCACTTAGATTATTTTGGGAGTCGTTAATAGCATGGTAATTTGCTTAATGTTAATATACTTGGTGTTCAAGATATGTGAAACTTTCTTTTGAGTGCGTTGAATACTAAGATAAGTTTGATGCTTGATAATTGTTTTGAGATATGGAGGTAATAATATCAAAGTCATGCTAGTTGAGTAGTTGTGAATTTGAGAAATACTTGTGTTGAAGTTTGTAAGTCCCGTAGCATGCACGTATGGTTAAAGTTGTGTAACAAATTTGAAACACGAAGTGTACCTGGCTTGTGCATCCTTATGAGTGGCGGTCGGGGACGAGCATGGTATTTTCCTACCAATCTATCCCCCTAGGAGCATGCACGTAGTAATTGATTTTTGATGACTTCTAAATTTTTGCAATAAGTATATGAGTTCTTTTGACTAATGTTGAGTCCATGGATTATACGCACTTTTACCTTTCCGCCATTGCTAGCCTCTTCGGTACCGTGCATTGCCCTTTCTCACATTGAGAGTTGGCGCAAACTTCGCCGGTGCATCCAAACCCCGTGATACGATACGCTCTATCACACATAAACCTCCTTATATCTTCCTCAAAACAGCCACCATACCTACCTATTATGGCATTTCCATAGCCATTCCGAGATATATTGCCATGCAACTTCCATCATCATCATCATCATGACATACATTACTTTTGTCATATTGCCATTGCATGATCTTGTAGTTCACATCGTATTTGTGGCAAAGCCACCAAGCATTATTTTTATACATGTCACTCTTGATTCATTGCACCATCCCGGTACACCGCCGGAGGCATACATATAGAGTCATATCTTGTTCTAAGTTTCGAGTTGTAATCCTTGTGTATATATAGAAGTGTGATGATCATCATTATTAGAGCATTGCCCAACTAACAAAAAAAGGAGAAAGGCCAAAAAAAAGGCCCCCAAAAAAAGAAAAGGGCAATGCTACTATCTCTTTTTCCACACTTGTGCTTCAAAGTAGCACCTCGTTCTTCATGTAGTGAGTCTCATATATTGTGCTTCAAAGTAGCACCATGCTTTTCATGTAGTGAGTCTCATGTGTTATCACTTTCATATACTAGTGGGAATTTTTCATTATATAACTTGGCTTGTATATTCCTACGATGGGCTTACTCAACATGCCCTAGGTCTTCGTGAGCAAGCAAGTTGGATGCACACCCACTAGTTTTCTTTTGTTGAGTATTCATAGCTCTAGTGCATCCGTTGCATGGCAATCCCTACTCCTCATGTTGATATCAATTGATGGGCATCTCCATAGCCCGTTGATTAGCCTCGTCAACGTGAGACTTTCTCCTTTTTTGTCTTCTCCACACAATCCCCATCATCATATTCTATTCCACCCATAGTGCTATATCCATGGCTCACGCTCATGTATTGTGTGAAGGTTGAAAAAGTTTGAGATTATTTAAGTATGAAACAATTGCTTGGCTTGTCATCAGGGGTATAGAAGTTGGGAACATCTTTGTGTGACGAAAATGAAGCATAGCCTAACTATATGATTTTGTAGGGATGAACTTTCTTTTGCCATGTTATTTTGAGAAGACATGATTGCTTTGATTAGTATGCTTGAAGTATTATTATTTTTTGTGTCAATATGAACTTTTGTCTTGAATCTTTCGGATCTGAATATTCATATCACAATTAAGAAGATTTACATTGAAATTATGCCAAAGTATCACTCCGCATCAAAAATTCTTTTTTATCATTTACCTACTCGAGGACGAGCAGGAATTAAGCTTGAGGATGCTTGATACATCTCCAACGTATCTATAACTTTTGATTGCTCCATGCTACTTTATCTACTGTTTTGGACTATATTGGGCTTTATTTTCCACTTTTATATTATTTTTGGGACTAACCTATTAACCGGAGGCCCAGCCCAGAATTGTTGTTTTTTGCCTTATTCAGTATTTCAAAGAAATAGAATATCAAACGGAGTCCAAACGGAATGAAACCTTCGGGATCGTGATTTTCCAACCGAACGTGACCCAGGAGACTTGGACCCTACTCCAAGAAGCGCCAGAGGCGGTCACGAGGGTGGAGGGCGCCCCCCCCCCTGGGCGTGCCCCCTACCTCGTGGGCCCCTCGGAGCTCCACCGACATACTCCTTCCTCCTATATATACCTACGTATCCTCGAACAATCAGAACAGGAGCCAAAAACCTAATTCCACCACCGCAACTTTCTGTATCCACGAGATCCCATCTTGGGGCCTGTTCTGGAGCTCCGCCGGAGGGGGCATCCACCATGGAGGGCTTCTACATCATCACCATAGCCCCTCCGATGAAGTGTGAGTAGTTTACTTCAGACCTTCGGGTCCATAGCTAGTAGCTAGATGGATTCTTCTCTCTTTTTGGATCTCAATACAATGTTCTCCCCCTCTCTCGTGGAGATCTATTCGATGTACTCTTCTTTTTGCGGTGTCTTTGTTGAGATTGATGAATTGTGGGTTTATGATCCAGCTTATCTATGGAAAATATTTGATCTTCTCTGAATTCTTTTATGTATGATTGAGTTATCTTTGCAAGTCTCTTCGAATTATCTTATTTGGTTTGGCCAACTAGATTGGTAGTTCTTGCAACGGGAGAAGTGCTTAGCTTTGGGTTCAATCTTGCGGTGTCCTTACTCAGTGACAGAAAGAGTTGCAAGGCACGTATTGTATTGTTGCCATCGAGGATAACAAGATGGGGTTTTTATCATATTGCATGAATTTATCCCTCTACATCATGTCATCTTGCTTAAGGCGTTACTCTGTTTTTAACTTAATACTCTAGATGCATGCTGGATAGCGGTCGATGAGTGGAGTAATAGTAGTAGATGCAGAATCGTTTCGATCTACTTGTTTTGGACGTGATGCCTATATACATGATCATCGCCTAGATATACTCATAACTATGCTCAATTCTATCAATTGCTCAACAGTAATTTGTTCACCCACCATAGAATATTTATGCTCTTGAGAGAAGCCACTAGTGAAACCTATGGCCCCCGGGTCTATTCTCATCATATTAATCTCCATCGCTTTATTTACTTGCTTTGCTTTTACTTTTTACTTTGCATCTTTATACCAAAAATACCAAAAATATTATCTCTATCAGATCTCACTCTCGTAAGTGACCGTGAAGGGATTGACAACGCCTAACCGTGTTGGTTGTGAGTAGCTATCGTTTTGTGCAGGTACGAGGGACTTGCACGTGACCTCCTACTGGATTGATACCTTGGTTCTCAAAAACTGAGGGAAATACTTACGCTACTGTGCTGCATCATCCTCTCCTCTTCGGGGAAAACCAACGCAAGCTCAAGACGTAGCATGAAGCACGGTGGCTAGCTAGTTGGGCTAGTTCGACCGATTAGCTAGGCCGTCGCCACATTTGTTTTTTCACCCCTTTTTTATCTACTTTTCGGCCGGTAAATTTAAATATCCACCGCGGCATTGCTCTGGTGTTTGGGTGCGGCAGGATTTTTAATTTTTTTGATTGATGGGAGTAGGCGTAGCAGGATTTTTAATTTTTTGATTGACGGGAGCAGCGCGGCAGCAATTAGTCATGATGACTCCGCCTGTAAAACCCACTGCTCCCTGATGTGAGAAGTCATCGACTCGTGTTTTACCGTGGTGAAAACCAAAATATTCCCCGCTCCTCGGCTGGCTCCCTCCGCCTTCCTGTAGATTGCATTGCCTTTCAGCCGTTTCTCCCCCTTTGCTTCCTCTCCCCATTGCTTCTACCTAGTGCCATGGCGGCGCGGCAGATCACAGAGTCCGAGGTGAGGTGCCTGACACAGGAGCTCCATGCCAAGGATGCGGAGCTCAGGGCCAAGGACGTGGAGCTTCGTGAGTTCAAGGAGGAGAGGAGTGCCATGCTCCTCCGTTATGTGCGGGAGTTCACAGAGCTTCAAAAGCGGTAGGCGTCCACCACAAAGATGCTCGAGGCGTCGGCGGCATTGCTGCAGAAAGCGGGAGATACAATAGGCTGTCAGGGGAGCCTACTGGAGCGCGAGCGGGCCGATCATGACGAGGTACAGGATCGCCTCAGCCACTTGGTGAACCAAGTTGCCACGCACGTGTTGCGGCTGCGTGATGCCTACCATCGTGCCAGCGTGACGATGCCGGCCGTCGGGCTAAACCCGTTCGACCACCCGGTCGACTTCAATGAGTTGCGGCGTCCTGACCTAGTCTCCTTCTTCACCTATACCTCCAAGGAGCTGAGCTGTCTCCGCGCGATGGTGGGGGATGAGCTGGACAAGGAGAGGTTGCGGGCTGCCATCGCCGTTGCCGGGCGAATCCTTTTAGGGCTCCGTCACCGGAATCCATTCATGCCATTGGACGCCGTCTTTGACGAGCTGGCTCTCGTCGACCGGGAGCGGGATCTGCGGGTGGTTGCACCCTGCATCACCAACGTCGTGCGCCTCGAGAAGCAGAGGGACTTTGGTGGTGTTTAGGCGCCCTCTGCATGGGCATGTCCATGTCTCAGCACAACATGACCGTTGGATCAAACTCAGACGGTGTAGATCAGTCACTGTAGCACAAAGCATGTGGGTGTGTTTGGTTGCATTCTCATCTCAATATAGTTGTTTCCTCTTCGTATATTTTTGTCAACCTACTAGTGTGGACTCATGCACCCTTCATGCACTCTGCCAAACACCAAAAAGTGGGTCGAGAAGGGAACTTTTGCTCCCATCCCATGCACCCTTCATACACCCTGCCTAACACTATTCGTGCTTCATATGGTTCATGTTTCATGGAGTACTGTAGCACCGTACTCTCCGTGCGCTGTGGACCTAGTTTTGTTAACAATGATCTCACCGTTCATTCTCGACCGGACAGTCGAAAAAGCGGTACTATGTTACATATAGGAGTAGTTGACATGCGCACAACATCATTTGTTATCGTCATATCTTACTAACTAGCAACAAGATTGTGTAGTACTGACGTATGAACCACTGCACATGCCTAGTAGTAGGAGTACTGTGTATGTTCAAGTGGCTGCCGTGTTTCACACTCCTCCATTGTAATCATTTTTTTTCTTCAGAAAAATAGTGGACACGCTCTACCGTGCGGATCCTCCTCCAGCCATGCACTAAATTACTCACTTTCGCCGACGTGTGGGACAGCCAGCACCTGGGTCCACCAGCCATGCACTAAATTACTCCGTAGTAGAGTGACGGTAGACTACCGCGATCGAACCGCCGCAGTAATGCCCAATGAGCCATCAAATCACAAAACCCCCTCCTTTCCAGCAGTAAGTTGGACGGACGAAGCAACCATCATTTCACTCTTCTCTCTCAGCTTCCTCTCTTGAAGAAAACCCCCACTCGCTTCGCTTCTCCCTCATCTCGTTCCTCCTTTCACTCTTCTCTCTCAGCTTCCTCTCTTGGATGGACGCCGGAGCACCGACCAATGTGATGTCTATGGCTCTGGCCAAAACCATCGAGGCTCATGGTACGAAGAAGCGCAAGCACCCCGCCGAGACTACCGCAGACAAGCTCAAAGCCATCACCCTGTCCAAGCCCCCCTCTCCGGGATCCCTCATTAAGCAAGTCCAGGTAATGTCTCTTGTTGATGATCTTTTTCTTGATCTTGATCGTGTTTTTTCATCTAACACGCAGTACTAGTACTGGTAGTACAACTTTATGGGTGATCTTGCATGTGATTTTAGTGTGCCAAATGACGGTTCTAAATTCCTCTTTTGACCAAAACATGCGAGAGGTTGACACTGATTTCTTATAGATTACTTTCAACTACTCCCTCTGTCCCAAATTTCTTGTCTTAGACTTCTCTAGATACGGATGTATCTAATACTAAAATGTGACTTGATACATCCGTATCTAGACAAATCTAAGACAAGAATTTTGGGACGGAGGGAGTACTTTATGAACATCAATGCTACCTTTGAAGAGGGTATATTTGCCCCAGTAACTTGTGTTATGGATATTGCAAGTAATCCCTCTGCTCTCATGCCTTTGAGGACATGTTCTAGTGTCTTTGTTCACTCATTTCTGTGCGTATATGTACTCATATATGGAGTATAATATAGAAAATCATCTTATATTTCTGAACGGAGGTAGAAATAAAATATGGTTTCTGTTTGAATTAGAACCAGGTCCGCGGTGGAGATGTAGTTCTCAAAGTCATGCCATGTGAACTGGAAGACCTGATGATGAGTTCTACTGCTGAACTATCCAGCTGCTGTGTCCTTGTCGCCATGTGTCCTGAACTAGTGTTTTCCTGTAGCTTTGTTGTCAGGCGTGTTCTCGAGGCTGTACTTGACCACAACAATTTCCTGGTTGTGCCTTCGATTACGAAGGGTGTGGTTCTTGTAAAGCTTCCCAACAAATCTGATGCGGCCTGTCTTCATCATCATGTTTATGAGTGGAAAGACCACTCTATTAGGTTCTCCAAGGTTCACAAGATGGTGATGGTGCATGTAGACATCTCACACGAAGTCCATGGCCTAGTCAGTTATGCGGGATTCATCCCGTAGGTCGGTGGCAAGAAATAGTCTGCAGAGTTACTTAGTGCAACTTTGCTTGTCTGTAGTAAGTACTATTGTTCAGTACTTGATTTGTGTTTGTGAACCCTATATTGTTTATTAGTACTGCCGCTTTTTGGTGTGTGATCAGTCCTGAGAACGGTCTATGTTAATGTCTGTCCACTCAATTCAGTATGTATATTTTGAAGTATCCATATCATATTTTTTGTGAGGACGGTTTATCAATTATGGTTACAATCCAATATCTGTATGCATTGCAGGGTTTATCGCACCCACCAGGATTTCCAGTGCCATGGATGTTCGGTCCATACGATTTGTCACGACCTTTGGACTGTCCTGCTTGTGGGAGTAGGCAGGGCCCCTGCATGCCACGCGTAGTTGGACGATCAATCTTTTGTTTAGTACTTCAACATAGTGATTTCCTGGTAAGGATTCACTCGTGTCACATCAAGTAAATCTTATTGATTTACTGTCTAAATCTTATTGATTTAATGTCATGTTTTCTTTCTTTTCCTGCAATTTTACGATGCAGGTTTTGCCATGTGACATTCATCATAGAATAAACCGTTTGGTTTGCTCTACGATGGCTATTTTTGCAGGTTTCACTTCTTATATCGTGTCAGTACTGAAGGCACTATCCATCACTTATATTACTGGAAAAAATTGGATCAGTCTGTTGTCTGAGTACAAGCTGAATCCCTATGATGAACTGCAGTTTGGTTTAACAAAAACGCCACAATTAGTCCTTCTCGCGTTTAAAAGAAATGAAGAAAAAAATTGGATCGCAGTCACGGATCCTAGTCAAGTTAGAAAGCTGATCATAGCAGACCAGACACGATCACCGCTGTCTCGCACATCGGTACCACCTTCAGCAACGGATCGAGCACCGGCAGTTGCTCTAGCACTGACAGCGGTAGCACCTCAGTTTGATCCAGCTGAGGATTAGGCACCGATCGCGTCAGCGGATCAGTCTGATCTACCGGAGGATCGGACATCGACACCGGCACCTGCTCCGACACCGGCACCAACTCTACAAGGAGTACCATCTCCGGCAGCAGCGGCGGCTTCGGCACCTGCACCAACACTTGCACTTGCATCTGCTCTGGCCCGTGCAGTTGCACCAGGAACAGACTGGGCTGCAGTTCGCACTTCATATACCAAATTCCTTACAAAAACCGACATGTCCACCTTCTTGGTAAGCATTGGCCGCCCAGGTGCTTCGTTCTTTTTTCTTTCCATGTTGTTTCACATGATTCACTGTGTTGATCTAACTATTTGGGCATGTCTTCTTGTTTGCAAACAGAGAATTCCTAGAGCAATGAGGGAGTCGTTCAACAATCCGGGCGACCGCAGCCAAGTTTCTCTTACCATGTGCAGCCTTGGTGTGAATGAACCTGCTCAATATACCATAAGTACAAAGGATGGTCACATGATGATTGATGCTAAAGGATGGTCAAGGTTCAAATCTTAATCATATCTTGCCATAGGGGATGATGTCAAAATCAAACTTTCTCGGCAAGGAGAGCTGGTCCAAATCAACTTTGAAATTCTTCAGTAGCAGCACGCAACTGCCGAGCTGATCTATCCTCCGAGAGATTTTGATGTAATAATCTGGCATGGTGAAACAAGTGTCTTGTGTGTATAAGTAGTACGATAGTATTATTTATCACATGGTATATCGTTGATAGAATTGCAACTCTGATTGCTGGTTACAAACTGTCATTCGATTTCATTCCAACAGTTGTCGTGCTTTATTCAATTTTGTGTATTCGCCTTGCGACAGCATCTAAAACCAGCGCCGTACCGATCGCTTGCAATATGAAAAGCGCTGAGGTAGAACACATGGGCCCCCAAACATGTAGGGTCGGCCTGTGGCCAAAGTCCAGAACCATGAGCCTACCTGAGTATTATATTCTCAGCCGAACCCCCATAAAAAAAGTTGAACCCCCATAATGCCCGTGCGTTGCAGAGGGAGTATATTTCTCGGCAAGGTGAGCCTGTGATATAAAAGATTTGTATACTTCTTTATAGAGGGGGTATCTCTCTGTCAAAAAATATATTTATGTGTAACTAGTTACTCTTGTCTTTCTACTTCCTTTCGCTGATATGTGGGGCAACCGGCAACGGGTCCACGTGCCATATGCACAAATTAGAGTGCACAACTTCACGGTAGACACACCCCGGTCGTAGCGCCGCAGTAATGCCCAATGAGCCGTCAAATCACAACCCCCCCCCCCCTTCCAGCTCTAGCAGTAAGCTGGACGAACGAAGCGGCAATATTTCACTGGGCCTGAATCCCCTTCTCCCTCGTCTGCTTGTTCAGAGGAAAACCCCTCTCGGCGATTGCATAGGGTTTTCTCATGGAGAACCCGGTACGAATTCTCCATCCATCCCCGATAAATCCAAGTCCCTTGGTCGCAGGTAATCCTAGGATGGCAGCCGCCGCCGTTGATGCATTTTTCTTCCTACTAAATCTAGTGTGTTTCATGTGCAGTGCCAAAGTGCGAGTACCCTATAGGTTTCTGCGCCCTTGGCGAGACGCCACACTTGTTCCTTCTCATCCTAACACAGCATTTTGAAACGCGCACAGTATGTTCCTAGAATCCTCTTTTCTATCCGGGAGGGTGGGTTTTTTTTGAACATGTTGTGTTCTCATATTATTTTTCCTGCAGTGTATTAGTTGCTCTGCCATAACACATGCCCTCAAGATGCTCGGCCTTGCCATAACTGAATACACTAGTTTAATGGTCACAGTGAAGACAAGCCATGGATATAAGTTCCGAGTTGGGTTCATGAACCAAGAAGATCACTGCTTTTTTTATGGCCGAACTTGGATAAACTTTCTCAAGTGTTACGGACTGAAAGTTGGCGCATGAATGTTGATGGAAATAGCAGAACCTGGTCTCATCTTCATTGCGATCTTCCACCCCGACGTCGTTCCAATTGTTCATCCATGTTAGTTTTGTATCTGGTTCTTGCGTGTTGCCTCGATTACTTCTTAATCCACCTATTTTGTCTAACTAATCACAATTTAACTTTAGAAGTAGCAACCAATCTCTCATGAAGATGCTACTTCTAACTAATATTTTCTTATAATTGGTGGCACGTGTAGGTTTTTTCAGAGTTAAGCAGTCTGCTCGTTTGTTACTCTGTAATAACTCGGCTGTTACTGATGGCACTGAAGTTGACTGGATCGACATCCACAAGTTCCTACACTTTATTGATCGTCTTGAGGTCCTTGTGGGGCGTTTCAATGGTGGAAGGACACATGGGATATGTGTGCCACTGCAGCACTCATTGAACAGGTCCAACTGTGTCGAGAAACTTATGGTACGAGCTGTTTTCTATTATATATGTTGTTCATAAACTATTGCTTATACACAGTTTTACAGCTGTGATCTTCTTGAAACAGGAACTGCCCAGTTCTATTGTTCCTATACAGATGCCTGACCATGGTCGGGTCAGACTTGCGCTTGGTCACAACATGATGTTTATGTCGACCTACTCAATTCCCCTTGGAGGTGAAAAGATACGTATTCATGGGTGGTCTCAAATAATGAAGGCCCGTCCATCTTGGAGAATAGGACAGAAGATTATGTTCATGCTTTTCCATGGCTCTAAAGCGAATATCGTGTTTATTGACCACGTTGCAAGATGAAGCCACTTTCAGAAGGTTGTGGATGCGCGGGGTGGCGCCTGGGCCTTGTCCTGGGGCTTGGCGGCCTCACCCTTGGTTAACTATAGGCAAAGTAGCATTGTTCGAGGCGTGCTTTGTACGGTTGAACCTGTATAAGTACTCATACTACTTTCAGCTTTGGTTGTTAAGTGCCCTTGTTGGTTTCAGTTAAGGTTGTTAAGTACTCCTGATGCTTTTATAGTCTGTCGTGTTTCTTTAGTCTTGTCTTCCTCCAGCCGCCAAAACCAAACCAGCGCCAACAGGGCCGACGGCTTCCACCTCCCACGGCTGGCTGCGCCTCAGCGCACGCATCGCCGCCCCACCGTCTCCTAAATCATTAACGCCGACGTCCTCCACGCGCTTTGGCGTGCTCGCCGCAGCGGCGCCCTCTCGCGTTGTCAACATGGTCAACAAACAACAGGAATCGGCAGAAGTACATGGAGAGGATGACAGTAGGGGCCCACCACGTCAGCGTATGGAAAAATAAAATGCTTCCTCCTAGTGTTTTCCTGACATCTGGGACCCACGACATTGTGAGCGTATATAGTCAATAGACAAGAGAACAGCGAAAGATCGGCTGACACCTAGGACGTAGCTACTCGAGCAGTATTTTTTTTGTTATTGTTGAGACGGAGCAAGGTTTGAACTGGGTTGTGTCCCGTCTAGCCCAGGCTTATATTTTATGTTCACCATGTGACCAGCCCAGCTATTTTTTCTTTGTGAAAATGAGCCCAGTTTATTTTTTCTGAAGAATACCCAATCCAGGCCTACTTATTTTTCTACACCCTGATGGGCTGCAACACTTTCAAGACGCCTGCAAATCTTGAAAGTAATATGAAATGGGTTGTAAATATAAAAACTGATGACAAATTGGCAATTACTTTATAATTTCTGAATTTTTCACATTTTAAGATTCCTATTTCACTGGGCATTAACCTAATTTAAATATATCTTCAAAGTACTTCAAATCTGGCTCAACATTTCGGTATTAAAAATAGTTTGGAACCCACAGAAATATGCGAAATTGGCCCTGGCCAACCAAAAAACGACTGCAATAAATTGCATAAGAAGTTGCCATGAGCTATATATAAATTATTAAAAAAAAGAGGGAGTGGTCTGACTTGTGGGCCTGTTTAGTTGACGCGTATGCAAGATTTTTCTAGTTATTATATATGTCAACAAACGATTCTAGCAGACGTAACCGTTGGATGTCAATCCAACGGCCGTCGTGTTTCTTCAATCTCTGATCTTCTTGCTCCAGCCGCCAAAGCAGCGCCGGCGGGACTGCCTGCTCCCGCCTCCCGTGGACGGCTGTGCTGTCGCGCAGGCCTCAGTGCCCCCTACTAATCCCACCGCTTGCTAGGGCATCCCTCTACTCACCCACACCCCCTGTTATTCTGTGGCGACGGCAGCCTCACACCGCAGCCGAACCGGTGAACCCTCGTACTCCTCTCCGCGTGGGCTTCCACTGCCACGTCTTCCCCGGCTCCACGTCGTCCCCTTGCTAGGCCTCGCCATCGTCCACCGCCGTGGTGCTCTCGATGTGGCGTGGTCAATGTGGTCAACAACCGACTTCCATCGGAGAGTACTGTACGTGGAGAGGCTGACAGTTGGGTCCACGGCAGCCGCAAGGAAGTGCCTCCTTATTATGCGGCAAATAATTATTCCTCCACCTGACAGCAGGGACCCACCGGACGGGCCACCAGTATTTCATGAAAAAAAACATTTCCCCCTGACTGCTGGGACCCACCAGATGGGCCACCGTATTTCGCAAAAAAACGTTCCCCCGCTGTCAACTCGGACCCACCGGAAGTGCCTCATTATTATGCACAAAAAAATGAATACCCCCCTGCTAGCTAGGACCCACCTTGGTGGGAGGCTGACTTGTGGGCCTACTAAGTTGACTGGGACGGAGGCCTTTGTCAACTTTAGTCAATATATGAACGGTTCTAGCTCCAGTGACCGTACGATGTCCATCCAACGGCCATAGTGCTTCTTCAACCTCTGGTCTTCTTGCTCCAGCCGCCCAAAGCAGCGCCAGTCGTGCCGCCTGCTCCTGCCTCCCATGGTCGGCTGTGCTGCCGCGGAGGCCTCACCGCCCCCTACTACTGCCACCACTGGCCAGGCCATCCCTCCACTCACCCACACCCCCTGTTATTCTACGGTGACGGCAGCGCAGCCGAACCAGTAACCCTCGTACTCCTCTCCGCATGTGCATCCACTGCCGCGTCTTCCCCGGCTCCGCGTCGTCCCCTTCCTAGGCCTCACCGTCATCCACCGCCGTGGTGCTCTCAGCACGGCGTGGTCAACATGGTCAAGGAATGGCTTCCATCGGACGTGGACTGTACGTGGAGAGGCTGACAGCTGGGTCCACGGCAGCCACAAGGAAGTGCCTCCTTATTATGCACAAAATAATTATTCCTCCACCTGACAGCGGGGACCCATCAACTACATCTTCACACCCAAGGAAGTGCGTCCGGAAAAAAACGATTCGCCCCCGTGACTGCTGGGACCCACCAGCTATATCTTCGCACGGAAGGAAGTCCGTCCAAAAAAACGATTCGCCCCCCTGACTGTTGGAACCCACCAGCTACACCTTCGCATGCAAGGAAGTGCGTCCGGGCAAAAAAAATGATTCGCCCCCCTGACTGCTGGGACCCAGCAGCTACACCTTCGCACGCAAGGAAGTGTGTCCGGGTAAAAAAAACACAAAACGATTCGCCCCCCTAACTGCTGGGACCCACCAGCTACATCTTCGCATGCAAGGAATTGCCTGACAGTCGGGACCCACCTGGTCGAAGCATACATAGCGTTGTCATTCTGGTTGCGAACATGTACGTACATATATACTGGTCGATGTAGAGGCGTGCACGTGTCGTAGTAGAGGCGCGTACGTGCCGTAGTAGAGGCGCGCACATAGCATGTACACGTACGTATAGCGGCCAGTGTGCAAGAAAGAAAATATGGCCACATATGTGTACATACGGGCGGGGTCTCGAACGCCTACTCGTTCATACATACGGCCAAGGCTCGTGTACATGGCTGGGTCAGAACGGAGAAACAACGTTGTTGTTGTCTTCATGGGGAGGCAACGGAATGCGTCGTGTTCATCGGGAGGCAACGAATACGTCGTCTTCATCGGGAAGCAATGGAACGCGTGGGAGCCAACCGGCTGGGTCGGAACAGAATGTGTCGTTGTTTTCATCGGGAGGGCTTGGACTGAATAGGCAATGGAAACGAGGCCTGGCATACCGCAGAACGGAGGAAACGGCCTTGTGTTCGACCGGCCACGTTCGAAACGGGATCCTGTTGATCGGGAGGGGTCTGGCGTACCGCAAAACGGAGGAAATGGACCTCCTACGGTCAAAACGGGGGTCCTGTTGATCGGGAGGGGTGTGGCATACCGCAAAACGGACGAAACGGACCTCCTACGGTCGAAACGGGGGTCTTGTTGATCGGGAGGGGTGTGGCGTACCGCAAAACGGACGAAACGGACCTCCTACGGTCGAAACGGGGGTCCTGTTGATCGGGAGG
>NC_041387.1:177247057-177281709 GCF_002162155.2 Triticum dicoccoides | reverse complement strand
AAATGGGGGTCTTGTTCATCGGGAGGGGTGTGGCGTACCGCGAAACGGGACTCCACGGGATACTGTTCATCTCCACCGTCGACCTCCTCCAGCCTCCATGGGCTCCTGTTCATCCAGCCTCCACCGTGCGCTACTCCACCGGCTACTGTTCAACCACCCCTCCACGGGCACCCCTCCACCGTCTACTGTTCATCTAGCCCTCCACACCACGGCATCCTGTTCATCCAGAGGCAACGCCACCGCTCACTGTTCATCCACCCCCCCCCCCGGCCGCAACGCTCACTGTTCATCTAGAGAGGCAGCATCGATCGGCTTCAGTTAGCAGCAGTAGCGAAGGAATCGCTCGATCGGGTTCAGTTAACAGCCATCGATCGATCGCTCGGGTTCAGTAACGCGTAGCCTGCAGTGCAATTGCTCGGGTTCAGTTAGAGCCCAATGCCTCGCTCGGGTTTAGTTAGAGCCAACCCCTCGCACACACGCGCGTACGTGTATGAGAGAAACGCACATCGCTCAGCCCCCGACCTCTCACCGTAACCGGGAACTCCCCGAATTTTTCCTCGCCCTCGCTTCTACAACGGTTTTTCCCATCATGGACGGCCCAAAGAATGTCATGCAGCTGCGTCTCCGGCCCGCCCA
Source organism: Triticum dicoccoides (assembly GCF_002162155.2). Lineage (NCBI taxonomy): Eukaryota > Viridiplantae > Streptophyta > Magnoliopsida > Poales > Poaceae > Triticum > Triticum dicoccoides. The sequence goes on along the minus strand of NC_041387.1, from coordinate 177,281,073 downwards.
GGACAAAAAGCACATTTTCTGTCATGATTTTTTGTCATAGAAGTAGGAGCGCACCACATTTATGATGATACCGGGTTTTGTCACAATTATCGTCATAGAAGTGTCATATGTATGACAGAAAAAATTTTGTTCGGCCCAAAATGTCACGGATGTGTCTTTTTTGTAGTGAAGGAAAGAAGTTCCAACTCAAGGTCGTACGATGACAAAAGGTATTCTAGTCGTGAGTGAAATTGCTACAATTGTGGAAGACCCGGACACTATTCGAATGAGTGTAAGGCTCCCTACAAAAGAAGAGAAGACTCACCTAAAAGGAGAAGCAAAAGGGGAGAATCACCTCCAAGAGAGAGAAGGAGTAGAGATGATCGCTATGAACGAAGAACCTCTCGAAGAAGCAGGGATTCGGAAAGGAAGGACAAGTCATCAGGGAGCTACACAAAGCGAAGACATCAAGCTCATGTTGGTGAATGGGTATCCGGATCCAACTCCGACCACCACTCCGAGAGAAGTTATCACTCCAAATATACTCAAGATGAAGGTGTTGCCGGTATAGCACTTGTGTCAACCAACTCCTATGACATATTTGATTCACCAAATGAAGGATTTGAAGATGCTTCATGGTTAAAGGCCCCAAGGTAACACACCCCGAGTATGTTGATTTCAATGGTGATGAAGATGACTTGCTAGGTGATGATGATTTACTTGTTGAAAACTCTAGTGATGAATACTATGATGAAAATGCTAGTAATCATGCTAATCAAGATGAGACGAATGATAATGATAAGAAGGAGATTAAGCGTCTAACTAAAGAACTAAACACTCTTAAGTTAGCTCTTGAAACTACTTTAGGAGATCATCGAGAACTTTTAAAAACTCATGAGAAGTTACACTTCGAAAAGCTCAATCTTGAGCAAGAACATGGGTTCTTAAAAGCCATCAATGATGATCTTTGGAAGAAAAGTTCTTCTTACATCGCCAAGCGTTTACTCTTGTCTACTTACATGCCACAACTAAAATCTAGCAACAAGAACAAGAAAGATTGTTCTTCTAGTAGTAACAATAATCATGCTAAATCCAATATTGTTGCTTCTAGTAGTTTCTTGATTCCATTAATGATTCTCTTAGCCAAGTTACACTTGAGCAAGAAAATAGCTTATTGAAGGGAATTATAGATAAAGGTGTTTACAAGAGCCTTGCCGGAAGTAAGGAATTTGAGGAAATTGTACGCAAGCAAGGAAGGCACTGATACGTCTCCGTCGTATCTACTTTTCCAAACACTTTTGCCCTTGTTTTGGACTCTAACTTGCATTATTTGAATAGAACTAACCCGGACTGACGTTGTTTTCAGCAGAACTGCCATGGTGTTATTTTTGTGCAGAAATAAAAGTTCTCGGAATGACCTGAAAATCCACGGAGCAACTTTTCAGAATTAATAAAAAATACTGGCGAAAGGATCAGCGTCAGGGGGCCCACGCACTGTCCATGAGGGTGGGGGGCACCCCCCCCTAGGGCGCTCCCCCTGCCTCGTGGCCCCCCTGGACGTCCACCAACCTCAACTCCAACTCCATATATTTTCTTTCACGGAGAAAAAGTTTAATCGCATTTTACGATATGGAGCCGCCGCCAAGCCCTAATCTCTCTCGGGAGGGTTGATCTGGAGTCCGTTCGGGGCTCCGGAGAGGGGGATTCGTCATCGTCGTCATCATCAACCATCCTCCATCACCAATTTCATGATGCTCACCGCCGTGCGTGAGTAATTCCATCGTAGGCTTGCTCGACGGTGATGAGTTGGATGAGATTTACTATGTAATCAAGTTAGTTTTGTTAGGGTTTGGTCCCTAGTATCCACTATGTTTCGAGATTGATGTTGCTATGACTTTGCTATGCTTAATGATTGTCACTAGGGCCTGAGTGCCATGATTTCAGATCTAAACCTGTTATGTTTTCATGAATATATGTGAGTTCTTGATCCTATCTTGCAAGTCTATAGTCACCTATTATGTGTTATGATCCGACAACCCCGAAGTGACAATAATCGGGATACTTCTCAGTGGTGACCATAGTTTGAGGAGTTCATCTATTCACAAAGTGCTAATGCTTTGGTCTGGTTCTCTATTAAAAGGAGGCCTTAATATCCCTTAGTTTCCATTAGGACCCCGCTGCCACGGGAGGGTAGGACAAAAGATGTCATGCAAGTTCTTTTCCATAAGCATGTATGACTATATTCGGAATACATGCCTACATTACATTGATGAAGTGGAGCTAGTTCTGTGTCACCCTATGTTATAACTATTACATGAGGAATCGCATTCGACATAATTATCCATCACTGATCCAATGCCTACAAGCTTTTCACATATTGTGCTTTGCTTATTTACTTTACCGTTGCTACTGTTACAATTACTACAAAACTGCTACCGTTACTTTTGCTACTGTTACCATTACTTCCATACTACTTTGCTACTAAATACTTTGCTGCAGATACTAAGTTATTCAGGTGTGGTTGAATTGACAACTCAACTGCTAATACTTGAGAATATTCTTCGGCTCCCCTTGTGTCGAATCAATAAATTTGGGTTGAATACTCTACCCTCGAAAACTGTTGCGATCCTCTATACTTGTGGGTTATCAAGACTATTTTCTAGCGCCGTTGCCGGGGAGCATAGCTCTATTCTTTGAGTCACTTGGGATTTATATCTGCTGATCACCATGAGGAACTTGAAAGACGAAAGAACTAAGATTTATCCCTCAACTACGAGGGGAGGTAAGGAACTGCCATCTAGCTCTGCACTAGATTCTCCTTTTGTTATGAGTAAGCTTGCGACACCTAAACCTGCTTCTGCTATTAATTCTGATATATCACATGTTATTGATGATGCCACTTCTACTATGCATGATACTTATGATGAAACTACTTCTGTGCTTGATACTACTATACCATTAGGTAAATATCTTGATGAACAACTTGCTAGGGTTAGAGAGAATGAAATTCTTGAAACTGATATTATTGAAGATAGTGATGATGAAGGTTCTCTCCCTAAGTATGAATTAACTGTTGTTCCTAAGGGTTATGTTATGGATGAAGAAACTGCTAGAGATTTTCTTGCTTGCAATGATAGATCTAATCTTAAGAAGCTATTAGCTAAATTGAAACAGAAAACTCTAAATGCTAGAATGAAATATGACCCCGCTTTTGCTACTTCACCTATCTTTGTTACTGATAAGGATTATGAATTCTCTGTCGATCCTGAGATAATTAATTTGGTTGAATCTGATCCTCTTTATGGCTATGAATCTAAAACTGTTGTGGCACATCTTACTAAATTAAATGATATAGCCACCCTATTCACTAATGATGAGAAATCCCGCTACTATTATATCCTTAAGATATTTCCATTCTCATTAAAGGGTGATGCTAAAACTTGGTTTAATTCTCTTGATCCCAGTTGTGTGCGTAGTCCCCAGGATATGATTTATTACTTCTCTGCTAAATATTTCCCCGCTCATAAGAAACAAGCTGCTTTAAGGGAAATATATTATTTTGTGCAAATTGAAGAAGAGAGTCTCCCACAAGCTTGGGGGAGGCTTCTCCAATTACTCAATGCTTTGCCTGATCATCCTCTTAAGAAAAATGAAATACTTGATATCTTTTATAATGGACTAACTGATGCTTCCAAGGACCACTTGGATAGTTGTGCTGGTTGTGTTTTCAGGGAAAGAACGGTCGATCAAGCTGAATTTGAAAGTGCAACTATCCCTGGGTGGTTTTGGTAATTCCTAACAACATATATCTCATTGAGCTAATGCTACTTCAAGATAAATATTTCAGGAAAGCTCAATGATTGGCATGGCATGGATGAGAAAAGTGGATCCCTCAAAATGCTAAGGACAAAAGGATTGGCTCAAGCTCAAAGCACAAGACTCTACATTTTCTATTTTGGTGATCCAAGATCACATTGAGTCTTTAGGAAAAGCCAATACTATCAAGGAGGGATCAGGTGTTGCTAAATGGCTTTCTTGCTCAAAATGCTTAGTGATATGCTCCAAAGCCCTCAACTACTTTCTCATATCCACATATGACCCAAACCAAAAGTCAAACTCGGCCCCACCGATTCTTCCTATCCGGCGCCACCGAGTTCAGATGTCATAGCCACTGCCACAAACCCTAGGCAAATTGGTCTCACCGATAGGGATCTCAGTCTCACCGAGATGGGATTGTAATCTCTCTATTTCCCTTCGTAACGTTTTGGTCCAACCGAGATGAGCGATCGGTCCCACCGAGATTGCAATGCAAACTCTCTATTTCCCTTTCGTAACGTTTCGGTCTTACCGAGATGAGCGAATCGGTCCCACCGAGTTTGCCTGACCAACCCTCTGTGTGTCCATTACCAAAATCGGTCCCACCGAGTTTGCGTAATCGGTCTCACCGAGATTATGTTATGCCCTAACCCTAACCATGTCGGTCCTACCGAGTTGCATGTCGGTCCCACTGAAAATTCTAACGGTCACATGATTTGCTAAATCGGTCCGACCGAGTTTGACGATTCGGTCCCACCGAGATTGGTAAGTTGTGTGTAACGGTTAGATTTTGTGTGGAGGCTATATACCCCTCCACCCACTCTTCATTCATTGAGAGAGCCATCAGAACATGCCTACACTTCCAACATACATTTTCTGAGAGAGAACCACCTACACTTGTGTTGAGACCAAGATATTCCATTCCTACCATATGAATCTTGACCTCTGGCCTTCCCGAAGTTGCTTTCCACTCAAGTCTTCTTTCCACCAAATCCAAATCCTGTGAGAGAGAGTTGAGTGTTGGGGAGACTATCATTTGAAGCACAAGAGAAAGGAGTTCATCATCAACACACCATTTGTTACTTCTTGGAGAGTGGTGTCTCCTAGATTGGCTAGGTGTCACTTGGGAGCCTCCGACAAGATTGTGGAGTTGAACCAAGGAGTTTGTAAGGGCAAGGAGATCGCCTACTTCGTGAAGATCTACTCTAGTGAGGCAAGTCCTTCCTGGGCGACGGCCATGGTGGGATAGACAAGGTTGATTCTTCATGGACCCTTCGTGGGTGGAGCCCTCCATGGACTCGTGCAGCCGTTACCCTTCGTGGGTTGAAGTCTCCATCAATGTGGATGTACGATAGCACCACCTATCGGAACCACGACAAAAACATCCGTGTCTCCTATTGTGTTTGCACTCTCCAAACCCTTCCCTTTACATTCTTGCAAGTTGCATGCTTTACTTTCCGCTGCTCGTATACTCTTTGCATGCTTGCTTGAATTGTGTTAAGATTGCTAGACTTGTGCAAAGTTGCTAAAATCTGCCAAGAACTAAAATTGGGAAAAGGATAGATTTTTATTTGGTCAAGTAGTCCAATCACCCCCCCCCTCTAGACATACTTTCGATCCTATAGAATTGCTATTGAATAATATGTTGACTAATTAAAATAAGTGGACTCTTCCTGAGCCAACTCCTGAACCAACTCTTGAGCCAACTCCTAAACCAACTCTGAAGAAGAGGGGAGTTATATTTCTTAGTCCTGAAGATATGCAAGAGGCAAAGAAATCTATGAAAGAAAAAGGTATTAAAGCTGAAGATGTTAAGAATTTACCTCCTGTTGAAGAAATACATGGTCTTAATATACCACCTATTGAAGGAACACATGGTCTTGATAACCCAACACATGTAGTAAAGGTAAATTCTCTCTATAGATATGATAAAGTTGAAATCTCGTCTACTAAGTTTGCTAGCCAATGCTTGGATGAATTTGATGACTTTATGGCTAGACAAGAAAATTTTAATGCTTATGTTGGTAGAGAATTAAAGAGTAATGCTTACATGATTGGATGCTTGAGTGATTATATGGCTAGAGTTAAGGGTGAACTTAAACTTATTAGTAAACATGCTTCTATGGTTACCACTCAAGTAGAACAAGTACTTAAAGCTCAAAGTGATTTGCTCGATGAATTAAATAATAAACATGGTTTTGCTGTTAGAGTGGCTACTAGAACTGGTAAAATGATTCAGGAACCTTTGTATCCTGAAGGCCACCCTAAGAGAATTGAGCAAGATTCTTAGAGAAATAATTTAGATGCACCTAGTCCTTCTAAAAAAATGATAGGACTTTGCATGCTTCTACTGAACTTGTTGCAGACACACCTGAGAATCCCAATGATAATTCTATTTCTGATGCTGAAACACAATCTGGTGATGAACCTGAACCTAGTGATAATGTTAATGACAATGTTCATGTTGATGCTCAACCTAGCAATAATAATGATGTAGAGATTGAACCTGTTGTTGATCTTGATAACCCACAATCAAATAATCAACGTTATGATAAGAGAGATTTTGTTGCTAGGAAGCACGGTAAAGAAAGAGAACCATGGGTTCAGAAACCCATGTATTTTCCTCCTAAGCCATCCAAGAAAAAGGATGATGAGGATTTTGAGCGCTTTTCTGAAATGATCAGACCTATCTTTTTGCGTATGCGTTTGACTGATATGCTTAAAGTAAATCCTTATGCTAAGTACATGAAAGATATTATTACAAATAAAAGAAAGATACCAGAAGCTGAAATTTCCACCATGCTTGCTAATTATACTTTTAAAGGTGGAATACCTAAGAAACTTGGAGATCCAGGAGTACCAACTATACCTTGCTCCATTAAAAGAAACTATGTTAAAACTACTTTATGTGATCTTGGAGCCGGTGTTAGTGTTATGCCTCTCTCTTTATATCGTAGACTTGAATTGAATAAATTGACACCTACTAAAATATCTTTGCAAATGGTTGATAAATCAACTGCTATACCTGTCGGTATTTGTGAGGATGTGCATGTTGTGGTTGCAAACGTCACTATCCTAACGGACTTTGTTATTCTTGATATTCCCGAGGACGATAGTATGTCGATTATCCTTGGTTGACCCTTTTTGAATACTGTAGGGGCTGTTATTGATTGCAACAAAGGCAATATCACTTTTCATGTTAATGGTAGTGAGCATACGGTACACTTTCCGAGGAAACAACCTCAAGTTCATAGCATCAATTCTATTGGAAAAATTCCAACTATCATTATTGGAGGTTTTGAATTTCCTCTTCCTACTGTCGAGAAGAAATATGATATTCTTATTATTGGGGATGTGCATATCCCCGTTGAGGTAACCTAGTGTTATTCGAAATTTCTCCGGTTTCATGCAATTCGAAATGAGTTTGTTAACGAGACTTGATCAACCTTGTTAGTGGATTCCTTTTGATGAGCATGAAATGGATGAAGTTAGAAAGCACAACCTTTTGTACCCCCCTTTTACTTTTTGTTATTTAGATTAAATAAAGTAAAAATAGTATTTTCTGTCTGTTTTCTAAATTATCCATGCAATAAAAAAATACCCAAAAATAAAAGTTCTCCAAATGCCCTGCAAATTTAGTATGATTTTTTCTGGAATATTTGAGAATATTTGGCATTGAGAACACAACTGGGGGAGCTGGCACCTCGACACGAGTGTCCAGGGCGCGCCCACCCCTATAAGGCACGCCCCCTGCCTCGTGGGCCCACGGTGGCCCCCCTCCACTTATTCCTGCACCCACACACTTCTTCTTCCTCCAAAAAAATCACCATCCAGCTCAAGTAGGAGTTCTAGCTCACTTTGTTGCCATTTTCGATCTCCTTGCTCAAAGCTCCATTCACAAAACTGCTTTGGGGGATTGTTCTTTGGTATGTGACTCCTCCAATGGTCTAATTAGTTTTTGTTCTAGTGCTTTATTCATTACAAACTTTTGCTGCCTAGGTGACCCTGTTCTTGAGCTTGCATGTCAAATTTATATGGTCCCAAGTAATTCTAATGCATGATATAGTGTCTAGGCACTTGTGGGAGTAGTTGCTATCAATTTTGTTGAGTTTGATTCACTTTTATTTTTGAGTTACTAAAAATTTTAGAAATTTTTCAGAGGAAGAAATATGTCCAGGAAAATGTACCAAGGTGGTTCTTCAAGGAAGAAAGGACCCAGGCTCGCAATACGTGAGCAGGACGACGAACCACCGAGGGAAGCTGACGTGCGGCCTTGTGAATGGCCGTCAGAGGAGTTTATGGTCAAAGCAGGCATCAAGGATGAATTTGATGCATATGTGCGTAATGCCGATCTTGAGGACGTCATGCAAGATAAGTGTCCTCAATACTATCATTTGACTGATTCCTTTGTGAGAAGGTTTAAATTTATATCTTCACGCAATTCTCAAAATGTCTTGTTTAATATTTATGATAAATCATATACCATGGACCTAGAAGATTTCACTACTGCTTGCAAACTCCCGCAGTGGGGCAGTATTAATGAACCTCGTAAATCTGAATATAAAGATTTTCTTGCTAGTATCACTATGGGAGAATCTAGAGAAATAGCACAAGCTACCATAGGGAGCATTCACTTTCCTACTATACATTATTTTGCTCTCTTCATTGGTAGATGTATTAACGGTAAAGATGAAGCATGTCACATGTGTGTTCCTGATCTTTGTGTTCTCAAGAGTGCTGTATTAGGTGATAAACAATACAACTTGGGGACAATTGTTGCACGTAGGTTGCATAATAATGGTTTAGTTGGGGACTTGTTTGGAGGGATTTATGCGACCCGTGTGGCTAATTATCTTGGTATATATGCACATGAAAATGATAGGGAGTTGCCTCCCTCTTATTTAGATTATAATGCTATGGTTAATCATCATTTTCTTGAGAGGAATGAACAATTCCTCCAGTATCGACTAATCTTTGACAGACGTCGCGCTGTCCATATTACTCTCCCTGCTCTTGCCCTCTTTGACTATCAGGCAAAAGGAAGATATTTTATAACCAGGGAGGAGGCAAATGAGTATGAGAGGATGATGGAGGCGGCTCGCCGCCATGCTGCAGCTCAGGAGGCAATGGCTGCTGCATCTCAGTACGACCCCAGTTACAACTTCGGATATCAGCCAGGCTACCCATGGCCATAGACCAACTTAGGCCAAAAGCCTAAGCTTGGGGGAGTATGTATTTCTCACCAACATTACATTCATGTTCACACACTCATTCTAGTTGTCGGTGCTCATACTTTTTCATTGTACTATCCATGCTAGTTTATTTTCTTTTCCTAGCTTTCTTCTTGTGTGTTTGTTAAACCTTAAGAAAAACCAAAAAAAATAGTTAGCTTACTTTCCATGCTTGTAGTAGTAATTAAAAGAAAACCCAAAAAGATTTCTCATTCTTCTTTTGCTTGTTGGGAGCTTTCCCGTGTAAATAGTTTTATTTCTTTTCTTTCCTTTGGGGGTCGAGAGGAGAAGACCATAATGAAAATGTTTAGTGGCTCTCATATGCATGATTGTTGATTTAACCAAGAGCCCATATTACTTTGTCTTCTCCCTTGAATTGAATGCTTGCAGATTCCAGCTTAGTCCAATGCACGTGCACTATTATTATTATACACACCGTTCGGTCGTGCAAGTGAAAGGCAATAATGACGATATATGATGGACTGGCTGAGATGAGAGAAGTTGGTATGAACTCGACCTCTCTTATTTTTGTAAATATGATTAGTTCATCGTTCCTGATTCAGCCTATTATGAATAAACATGTTTGCAATGACAATTAGAGATTATAGTTGCTTATGCCATGCTTAATTAGCTAGGAGCTTATAATGGTTTACCTTTGCGTGCCAACATGCTATTAAAATGGTTGTGATGTGGTATGATAGGGTGGTATCCTCCTTTGAATGATTCGAGTGACTCGACTTGGCACATGTTCACGCATGTAGTCGAAACAAAATCAACATAGCCTTCACGATATTTATGTTCATGGTGGATTATATCCTACTCATGCTTGCACTCAGTGTTGGTTAATTTTAATGCATGTTCATGACTGTTGTCGCTCTCTCAGTTGGTCGCTTCCCAGTCTCTTGCTAGCCTTCACCTGTACTAAGTGGGAATACTGCTTGTGCATCCAAACTCCATAAACCCCAAAGTTATTCCATATGAGTCCACCATACCTTCCTATATACGGTATCTACCTGTCGTTCCAAGTAAATTTGTATGTGCCAAACTCCAAATCTTCAAATGAAATTCTGTTTTGTATTCTCAAGCAGCTCATGTACCAACTAGGGTTGTTTGTATCTTCCATGTTAGGCGGGTTATTCTCAAGAGGAGTGGACTCCGCTCCTCATTCACGAGAAAATGGCTGGTCACCGAGATGCCTAGTCCCATGCTCAAGTTAAATCAAAATAATTGCAAACAAAACTCCCCCAGGATTGTTGCTAGTTGGAGGCACCCGTTGTTTCGGGCAAGCCATGGATTGATGCTTGTTGGTGGTGTGGGGGGGTATAAACTTTACAATTCTGTTTGGGAACCGCCTATAATGTGTGTAGCATGGAAGATATCGAGATCTCTTAGTTGTTATGTTGACAGTGAAAGTATACCGTTCAAAATGTTATTCATTTCTATTTCAAAATCGAGCTCTGGCACCTCTACAAATCCTGCTTCCCTCTATGAAGGGCCTATCTATTTACTTTTATGTTGAGTCATCACCCTCTTATTAAAAAGCACCCGCTGGAGAGCACCGCTGTCATTTGCATGCATTACTATTAGTTTATATTGGGTATGACTATGACTGGATCTCTTTTACCATGAATTACAATGTTTAGTCAGTCCTTGATCTTTAAAGGTGCTCTGCATTTATGTTTTGCGTTCTCAGAAAGGGCTAGCGAGATACCATCTTGTTATATCATATTATGATTGTTTTGAGAAAGTGTTGTCATCCGAAATTTATTATTATTGCTCGCTAGTTGATTATGCCATTGATATGAGTAAACATGAGACCTAAGTGTTATTGCGAATATGGTTAGTTCATAATCTTTGCTGAAAACTTGAATGCTGGCTTTACATATTTGCAACAACAAGAGCAAATAGAGTTTGTAAAAGTTTTTCTTTATCACTTTCAGTTTTTCAACTGAATTGCTTGAGGACAAGCAAAGGTTTAAGCTTGGGGGAGTTGATACGTCTCAGTCGTATATACTTTTCCAAACACTTTTGCCCTTGTTTTGGACTCTAACTTGCATGATTTGAATAGAACTAACCTGGACTGACGTTGTTTTCAGCAGAACTGCCATGGTGTTATTTTTGTGCAGAAATAAAAGTTCTCGGAATGACCTGAAAATCCACGGAGCAACTTTTCAGAATTAATAAAAAATACTGACGAAAGAATCAGCGTCAGGGGGGCCACACCCTGTCCACGAGAGTGGAGGGTGCGCCCCCTCCCCTAGGGCGCGCCCCCTGCCTCGTCGGCCCCTGGACATCCACCGACCTCAACTCCAACTCCATATATTTGCTTTCGCGGAGAGAAAAATCAGAGAGAAAGTTTTATCGCATTTTACGATACGGAGCCGCCGCCAAGCCCTAATCTCTCTCGGGAGGGCTGGTCTAGAGCCTGTTCGGGGCTTCAGAGAGGGGCATTCATCGTCGTCGTCATCATCAACCATCCTCCATCACCAATTTCATGATGCTCACCGCCGTGCGTGAGTAAGTCCATCGTAGGCTTGCTGGATGGTGATGGATTGGATGAGATTTACTATGTAATCAAGTTAGTTTTGTTAGGGTTTGATCCCTAGTATCCACTATGTTCTGAGATTGATGTTGCTATGACTTTGCTATGCTTAATGCTTGTCACTAGGGCCCGAGTGCCATGATTTCAGATCTGAACCTATTATGTTTTCATGAATATATGTGAGTTCCTGATCCTATCTTGCAAGTCTATAGTCACCTATTATGTGTTATGATCCAATAACCCCGAAGTGACAATAATTGGGATACTTCTCGGTGATGAACGTAGTTTGAGGAGTTCATGTATTCACTAAGTGCTAATGCTTTGGTCTGGTTCTCTATTAAAAGGAGGCCTTAATATCCCTTAGTTTCCATTAGGACCCCGCTGCCACGGGAGGGTAGGCAAAAGATGCCATGCAAGTTCTTTTCCATAAGCACGTATGACTATATTCGAAATACATGTCTACATTACATTGATGAACTGGAGCTAGTTCAGTGTCACCCTATGTTATAACTATTACATGAGGAATTGCATCCGACATAATTATCCATCACTGATCCAATGCCTATGAGCTTTTCACATATTGTGCTTCGCTTATTTACTTTATCGTTGCTACTGTTACAAATACTACAAAACTGCTACTGTTACCGTTACTTCCATACTACTTTGCTACTAAATACTTTGTTGCGGATACTAAGTTATCCAGGTGTGGTTGAATTGACAACTCAACTGCTAATACTTGGGAATATTCTTTGGCTCCCCTTGTGTCGAATCGATAAATTTGGGTTGAATACTCTACCCTCGAAAACTGTTGTGATCCCCTATACTTGTGGGTTATGAGGCACCGGAAGAATCAAGGTGTTGGTTTGAACGAAAGTTCAATGCCAATGGAGTTGAGTGGGAAGAAGATCAATATCCCAAGACGAAGTTTGTTCCTCAACAAGAGAAGTATGATCCGACTTCCTTCAAGGGAACACAAGCTCAAGATGATCTTCCACCACAAGACCACAAGCTAAAAGGCAAGGACAAGCTTCAAGAAAAGATTGATGCATTTGAAGATTCTCCAAAGGCCTTGGTCAAGTGGGTTCCCAAGACTACATCAAGTTCTACTTCATCAAGTACATCTACAAGCCCAAGGATTCCCATCAAGATGATGTGGATCCCGAAGAAGAAGAACTTGAGAGTTCTTGAGGGTGACTCCGCCAACATACTTCACTCATATTCATTTTGGCAAGAACAAGTGCAACCAACTTCCACATCTTGCACTAGTTCAAGGAGTCACAAACCCTCTTATTGGTAAGACAAGGGACAAGAAAACCTAATGCTTTCATGGACATCATCATGTGTGTGCTTCACTCTATGTCTATGGATATCCTTGTTTGTTCCTTGTGGGACTAACCCATGTAGGTATTGAAAGTGCAACTCACTCCAATGGATTGCTTAAAATGATCTACATCAACAATGAGCATCCACATCTTCAACATCTACATGAAGTCATCATCGACAAAACCTAAGGTTAGTTCATCCCTCTTAGGGGGGATATCACATCTAGGGGGAGCTTTACTCTAAGAATTGAGCTAAAGCAACTCTAATGGTGTGAACACAACAATGCTTTATGTAAAAGTGGTAACCCCACTTGTTCTTAAACGATGAGTATGACCTATGATCAAATGTTCTAACTTGACTCCTAAGTCAACATACTCATATATAGATGACCTAGTCATCACCAATTGTTTGATATATGCTAGAGCGATTGTGCATGCTTTGCCACATATTTCATTTGCCATTTTATTGTGTGAGCATGTTGGTTGCATAATTTTTTCATTCGAGGACATCCATTTGTTGCTTTGATTGTTTGGATTTTCTTATTTTGCCAAATGTATGGACAAGAATGCCTAAGAACTTCCTTTAGCTATCTATGCTTTTCTCTTCTCAAACTCTATTCATGCTACATCACAAAGTTTGAACAAGTCTAATTTGAACCCTCTGGGTGAGGAGCACTCGAAGTTCCTGATTCGTCATAGACTTAAACTTCCAAAACTTGTCTGTGTATTTCGGTCTGACCGATCCATCCATTTTGGTCACACCGAGTTCACTGGGTTGATCTAGTTTTCAATCTCGGTGCAACCGATTAGAACTTTTCGATCTCACTGAGTTGCAGCAACTGCTTGCGATTCTGCATCTCGGTGCCACCGAGTTGTTCCACTCGGTCACACTGATAGTGACAGGATATATATACCGACGGGTCAAATTTTGGAAATTCCTCCAAAACCTCTTCGCTCGCGCATGTCCTGCTCTGCCGCCTCGGGTCTCCGGATCGTCCTCTCGTCGCCAGCAACCTTCCACCGCTAGTCTCCGCCGCCGTCAACGGAATTCTTCACCTCCGTTGCCGCTGTAGCGAGCTCAACGCCAAGTTAGGGTATGAGTTCGACACTTTGTGCTTTCTTTTAACTCTGATTCTTAGCAAAGGCAGTGCCATGTTTCTTTCTAATTATGAGATTGATCTATCCACAGAAAACATCCTTTATATTAGTTTTGATTTTAAAATTTAGGGTTAGTTTCCGCCCGACTCATCTCTGACCGACCGAATTGTAGAAATCGGTCTCACCGATTTGGCTTATGCCATTGCACATGTGATTTTCGGTCTAACCGAAAATTGCAAATCGGTGTGACCGAGATGAGGACTTTGTGAAACCCTAGCAAACTCGGAGTCACCGAACTGTGTCTTGGTCTGACCGATTGCACTACTTTAGACTCCAAAGTTGCTTCGGTGTCACCGAGTTTTACAAATTGGTAGCTCCGAAATGCTTCCTGTAGAAAACTAAAACTAAGTTTTTGACTCATTCTTTTTGCAAAAACTCTGCACTTTGTGAAGCTTATCTACTATATCTCATCTACAACTATTCATAAGGTCAGCTCTCAGCTTACAGTGCAGTATGTCTGATCAAAGTGATAGCCAGAACAAGTTAGAGGAGCAGATGGACTTGAGTGAGGGCACTAGTCCCTCTCGTAGCTATGATGAAGGTAGCAGGAGCACACCAAGCAATCTGCCTAAGGCTCAGACTAGGCAGACGAAGAAGAAAACCTCAGACTCTGAGGATGAGGACTTTGAGATTGAATAAGTCAGCTCAAAGAAGAAGGTGCTAAAGAAAGAGTATGTTGTTGCTACTTCCACCAAGCCTGGACCCTGCCAAGAGAGAGCCTATGTCTAAGGCCAAGGCATCAACTCAAGAGACTATGATATTTACACTTGAGCCAAGAAAAGGTGATGAGGGCAAGAAAAGGGTCAGGAAAACTACTGCTAGAGTGCTTGGAAATCCATCTATGAGGAGAGATTCTTCTAGTGAGGAGGAAGAATAGGATGTTGCACCTCCTCCCAAGACACAAAAGCTGATGGGGGATGCCATCAAGTCTGGGACTACACCTTCAAAGCCCAAGATAGCCCCCAAAGCTCCAACTGAAGCCTCCAAGACTGCACCCAAGAGAAGCACCAAGAACATTCCTGCTGCAAAGAAGAACAAGGCCCCAGTGCCTTAGGTTGAAGAAGAAGAAGATGAAGCCCAAGTGCTTAGGAAACTCAGGCCAAAAATTCCAGACCATGATGGCAATCATCCAGTGGCTGAGAATATGAAAGAAAGAAAAGATGAAGGTCTCGGATTGTGGAGACAAGCTGATCCATATGCAATAAGGAGAAGGACAGCTGTGGACAATAGATTCCACACCAAAGACCAGCAAGATTTCTATGAGACAGTGTTACTTGAAAAGAAGCCCATAGTGAGTGATATGAAGTGGGTTGTGTGGGAGTATATTGATGATAATGAAGATCATTTTCCAGGAGTGCATGAGAGCTTCAAGCTCAATGGTGTTGACAAGTTTGTGGGTCAAAAGTTGACCAAATGGAATGATGAGCTCATTATGCAGTTTTACTCTATAGCTCATTTCTATCCTGATGGGAAGATTGTGTGGATGACTGAAGGTAAAAGATACCAGTCTACTGTTGATGAGTGGGCCAAGCTCATAAAAGCCCACAAGGAGCATGAGAAAGACATTTATGTCTATGCTAAGAAGAAGAAAGACCACAACTCCATGGAAAATATGTACAAGGAGATACCTGACAAAGCTTTGGAGACTCACAAGCTAGGATCAGTGTACTACTTGATGTCTGGATTGGCCACTATAAACACTATATTAAGGCACACTTTGTTGCCCAAATCAGGAGATCACAGGATAATCAGAGGCCATTCCATTAACTTGCTTTAGATGTTTGATTTGCCCTAGAAATTCAAAGTCATGAGTTTGATTGTTGAGACAATCAAGAGAACAGCTGCTACCAGAAGAGGTCATGTGGGTATGCTCCACACATACAGATGTTGATCAACTCCAAGATGCCCAAGGGAGTGTACTTGTTGGACAAAGAGCATCTGCCCTTGAAGCCTGATTCTGAGGACAACACGGTTGTCATGACTGCTGAAGATCCAAGATCCCTAGAGGCTCAAGAGAAGAGACAAAAGGCAAAAGCTGAGAAGGCGGCAAAGATGCCAAGTGCTGAAGAAGCTTTAGAAGTGTTCCTCAAGTCAAAGCAAGACCAGCTTGGATATCTTATTCAAGCAACCTTGAGAATTGATAAAGGACTGGCCACCCTGACTCAGAACCAGGAGAGCTTGGAGAGGATCATTGAGACAAAATTCTATGATATTGACTTGAAGGTAACTGAAATTCAGATAGCAGTTGAGCAGCTCCAGGAAGAAGCAGAGGAGAAGAAGGGGAAAGCAACTACACAAGTGTTCCATAGAGTGCCTAGGGCACATAGGTCTGCAGCAGTGCCAGTGCCAGACACTGGAGCTACAACATCAGCACCTGCAGCCACAGCTCCAGTTGCCCCTCCAGTGGCAACTCCATCAGCTCCAACAACTTCTATTGATGCTTTCATCCTTGGAGTCCTCTCAACACCTCCTCCTGAAGATCAAGCCTAGAGAGTCGCATAGCACTATGTGTTTTCAAGCTTTTTGGTAACTTGTTGTCATGACTTGTTGTCACCTCCGCCTGCCTTGGATCTATCTTTATGTATGATCATTCACTTAGCCTTGCTGATGAGTGCTTGTTACTATTTTTATCATTTTGAGCGCTCCACCAAGATGTATGTGACATGGAAGAGTAACCCATGATCCTATTTGATTGTACATTTGCATTCAAAAGAAAATTTTAAATAATGCACAAATTTAGGGGGAGCTCTTACTTATCACATACTTCTCAAAGCGACGATGTATTTCATTCTTATTATCATTTGTCGAAGCTTTGATCTATATGTTGTCGTCAATTACCAAAAGGGGGAGATTGAATGTGCAACTAATCCCTTGGTGGTTTTGGTAATTCCTAACAACATATAGCTCATTGAACTAATGCTCTTTCAAGATGATCATTTCAGAAAGTTCAGTTATTGGCATGGCATGGACTAGAGATGTGGACCCCTCAAAATGCTAAGGACACATATTGGCAACAAGCTCAAGACTCTACATTTTTATTTAAGTGATCCAAGATCACATTGAGTCCATAGGAAAGCCAATACTATTAAAAGGGGATGAGGTGTTGCTTAATGGCTTACTTGCTCAAGATGCTTAGTGATATGCTCCAAAATCCTCAACCACTTTCCCATTTCCACATATGTCCTAAACCTAAAAGTCAAACTCGGCCTCACCGATTTGATTTATCCGGTGCCACCGAGTTCATTTGACATAGCCACTGCCACAAAACCTAGTCAATTCGGTTTCACCGATAGGGATCTCGGTCTCACTAAGATGGGATTGAAAACTCACTGTTTCCTTTTTGTAACGTTTCGGTCCCACCAAAATGAGCGAATCGGTCCCACCGAGTCTGCAATGCAAATTCATTGTTTCCTTTTCGTAACACTTCGGTCTCACCGAAGTGAGCAAATCGGTCCCACCAAGTTTTCCTAACCAATTCTCTATGTGCCTATTACTGAAATCGGTCTCACCGAGTTCATGTGATCGGTCACACTGAGATTACGTTATGCCCTAACCATAGCAAATCGGTCTCACTGAATTGACTGTATCGGTCCCACCGAAAATCCTAACATTCATATTTTGACCTGAATCGGTCTGACCGAGTTTTACCATTCGGTGTCACCGAGTTTGGGAATCTGTGTGTAACAGTTAGATTTTGTGTGGAGGCTATATATACCCCTCCACCCATTCTTCATTCATGGAGAGAGCCATCAGAACGTGCCTACACTTCCAACATTGATTTTCTGAGAGAGAACCACCTACTCATGTGTTGATACCAAGATATTCCATTCCAACCACAAGAATCTTGATCTCTAGCCTTCCCCAAGTTGCTTTCCACTCAAATCATCTTTCCACCATAGCCAAATCTGTGTGGGAGAGTTGAGTGTTGGGGAGACTATCATTTGAAGCACAAGAGCAAGGAGTTCATCATCAACACACCATCTATTACCTTTTGGAGAGTGGTGTCTCCTAGATTGGTTAGGTGTCACTTGGGAGCCTCCGTCAAGATTGTGGCGTTGAACCAAGGAGTTTGTAAGGGCAAGGAGATCGCCTACTTCGTAAAGATCTACCCAAGTGAGGCAAGTCCTTCATGGGCGATGGCCATGGTGGGATAGACAAGGTTGCTTCTTCATGGACCCTTCGTGGGTGGAGCCCTCCATGGACTCACGCAACCGTTACCCTTCGTGGGTTGAAGTCTCCATCAACGTGGATGTATGATAGCACCACCTATCGGAACCACGCCAAAAATCTCCGTGTCAACATTGCGTTTGCTCCCTCCAAACTCCTCTCATTTACTTTCTTGCAAGTTGCATGCTTTACTTTCCGCTGCTTATGTTGAGCTTGCTTCTCATCCTATGCTAGCCAAAAATCCCGCACTAAGTAGAGATATTAGTTGTGCATCCAACAACCCTTAACCCAGTTTTACCATGAGAGTCCACTATATCTACCTATGGATTGAGTAAGATCCTTCAAGTAAGTTGTCATCGGTGCAAGAAATAAAAAATGCTCCCTAAATATGTATCATCTTTTAGTGTGAGGAAAATAAACTTTATACGAACTTGTGATGGGGAAGAAATAAAAGCAACGGACTGCATAATAAAGTTCTCTATCACAAGCGGCAATATAAAGTGACGTTCCATTGCATTAAGATTTCTCGCATCCAACCAAAAAGTGCATGACAACCTCAGCTTCCCTCTATGAAGGGCCTATCTTTTATATTTATTTTCTACCTTTATGCAAGAGTCATGGTGATTTTCACCCTTCCGTTTATATTTTCTCTTTTTGACAAGCAATATGTGTTGGGAAAGATCCAGACATACATATCCACTCGGATGTAGGTGGTCATAAATATTATTGTTGACGTTACCCTTAAGGTGAATGGTTGGGAGGCGAAATTATAAGCCCCTATTGAAAGTGCAACTAAACCCTGGGTGGTTTTGGTAATTCCTAACAACATATAGCTCATTGAACTAATGCTCTTTAAGATGACCATTTTCGAAAGTTCAATGATTGTCATGGCATGGACTAGAGATGTGGAGCCCTCAAAATGCTAAGGACACATATTGGCAACAAGCTCAAGACTCTACATTTTTATTTAAGTGATCCAAGATCACATTGAGTCCATAGGAAAGCCAATACTATTAAAAGGGGATTAGGTGTTGCTTAATGGCTTACTTGCTCAAGATGCTTAGTGATATGATCCAAAATCCTCAACCACTTTCTCATTTCCACATATGTCCTAAACCTAAAATTCAAACTCGGCCCCACCGATTTGATTTATCCGGCGCCACCGAGTTCATTTGACATAGCCACTGCCACAAAACCTAGTCAATTCGGTTTCACCGATAGGGATCTCGGTCTCACCAAGATGGGATTGCAAACTCACTATTTCCTTTTTGTAACATTTCGGTCCCACCGAAATGAGCAAATCGGTCCCACCGAGTCTGCAATGCAAATTCATTGTTTCCTTTTCGTAACACTTCGGTCTCACCGAAGTGAGCGAATCGGTACCACCGAGTTTACCTGACCAACTCATAATGTGCCTATTACTGAAATCGGTCTCCCGAGTTCATGTGATCGGTCACACCGAGATTACGTTATGCCCTAACCCTAGCGAATCAGTCTCACCGAATTGATTGTATCAGTCCCACCAAAAATCCTAACGTTCATATTTTGACCTGAATCGGTCTGACCGAGTTTTACCATTTGGTGTTACCGAGTTTGGGAATCTGTGTGTTGGCTATATATACCCCTCCACCCATTCTTCATTCATGGAGAGAGCCATGAGAATGTGCCTACACTTCCAGCATTCATTTTCTGAGAGAGAACCACCTACTCATGTGTTGAGATCAAGATATTCCATTCCAACCACAAGAATCTTGATCTCTAGCCTTCCCCATGTTGCTTTTCACTCAAATCATCTTTCCACCATAGCCAAATCTGTGAGAGAGAGTTGAGTGTTGGGGAGACTACCATTTGAAGCACAAGAGCAAGGAGTTCATCATCAACATACCTTCTATTACCTTTTGGAGAGTGGTGTCTCCTAGATTGGCTAGGTGTCACTTGGGAGCCTCCATCAAGATTGTGGAGTTGAACCAAGGAGTTTGTAAGGGCAAGGAGATCGCCTACTTCGTAAAGATCTACCCAAGTGAGGCAAGTCCTTCGTGGGCGATGGCCATGGTGGGATAGACAAGGTTGCTTCTTCGTGGACCCTTCGTGGGTGGAGCCCTCCGTGGACTCGTGCAACTGTTACCCTTTGCGGGTTGAAGTCTCCATCAACGTGGATGTACGATAGCACCACCTATCGGAACTACACCAAAAATCTCTGTGTCAACATTGCGTTTGCTCCCTCCAAACTCCTCCCATTTACTTTCTTGCAAGTTGCATGCTTTACTTTCCACTGCTTATATACTCTTTGCATGCTTGATAGCTTGAATTGTGTTGTGATTGCTTGACTTGTGCTAAGTTGCTAAAATCTGCCAAGAACTAAAATTGGGAAAAGGTTAAGTTTATATTTGGTCAAGTAGTCTAATCACCCCCCCCCCCTCTAGACATACTTTCGATCCTACACCTATCTTCCTATGTGTCTGATTAAAGCTTTGATCTCATAAGTATCGTGTGAGTGTTAGCAATTATGAAAGATTAAATGATGGTTGAGTATGTGAACTTGCTAAATAAAGCTCTTACCTTGACTCTTTCCTATGTTATGATAAATTGCAGTTGCTTCAATGACAGAGATCGTAGTTTGTTACTTTTCAATAATGTTTTTGGTTCATACTTAACCTTGTGAATGAGTTGTCACTTTAGAATAAGAAGTTATATGACAATATATATTGTTGCTTTAAAGATGATCATGATGCTCTCATGTCGGTATTTTATTTTATTGACACCTCTCTCTCTAAATATGTGGTCATGATGTCAGGACCCCGATTCTATGCCACACCGATCTAGCATGTAACACCTCATATCACTTTGCAGCCTCACGCACGGTATTCCCACGGGTGTCGCCTTACCATGCCCGGGACCGTTTGCACCTTTTGGCACACATATATGATAGTGTCGCTAGCATCCATATGACAAAGAACCCGGGCTGACATGGCTAGTCATAAACCCAAAGTGGCACAAACTTACAGGGACAGGCATCCATGACCCAGTATCGAACGTGTCGGTCATCAGCGAGTGAATCCAGGCTGTAGCACTGGGCTAACAGGACTCCGGTGGACCGGGCTGTAGCAGGCTAACAGGACTCCGGTATTCATCGCGTCACATTTCCCCGAAGGGACAGACACAGGAAAGAAGAAGGACACATGCCGGCCAGCCTAAGTGTTCCGGAGCAGTAGCATGCTACCATGGCTCAGTGGAAGCACTAGGAGACATTTCCCGGTAAGAGAGACTACTAAGGATAAACAACTAGATAGTCAGATCCCACACATAGCAATACACATTACACGTACGCATAACATGCAAGTATGTGTTGTACAACATGGCATCACAGCATAACTCAACAACTCATATAGATAAGGCTCAAAGAGCCATCATAGCATTTATTGCAAACAGGGGTCAAAGGACCCATCATACAGAGCATACAAGCAACAAGCGGAAGCATTACATGTCTGAGTACAGACATCTACAAATTAAAAAGGCCGAAGAGCCTGACTATCTACAACGTCCGATCAAGATCATAGTTGAGGTGCAAGCTACTTGTCGAAGTCCACGAGAACACTAGTAAGACCGAAGTCTCCGCTGCAAAAACGTAAATAAAGCAACATGAGTACAAAGGTACTCAGCAAGACTTACATCATATCCTATCATACATCCATTTGTATCAAGAAGGTAATGTGGGGTTTAGTTGCAGCAAGCCAGCTTTGACTCTGTGGCTATCCTGTTCTACGACTACCAGAACTTCTTTGAGGTGATATGGCGCACACGAGTCCACTAATCACCACACAATACACTACTATGGATTCATCCCCGTCTCCCTACGAGAAGGCCATCCATAGCACTCACACTTGTCTTGAGCATTTTAGAGTATCCACTTCAAGTTGTCTATGTACCATGTAAGCATCCAAGAAGTCCATAACCGCGGACCCGGCTATTCGAATAGATCATGTTAACCCTGCAGGGGTGTACTTCTTCACACACGCTCTCGCCACTTACCGCCATGTACACGTCATGTATCTCGGCAACCTTCAAGCGGAAGCCTGGCGAGGGTGTCGGCCACGACCTGACTAACCACACAAGACTCTAGCCCAGGTTTATCGCCTATTCGGGTTCCATCTGCAAGGAGATCCGGCCGGGGTGTCGCTCACGGCCCCAAACGATGTGTGCAGGGTTCCCAAGCCCACCATCCGGGTGCCACTCGGTACACCAGGCCACGTGTGCCTAGTCTGTCCCAAGCCCACCCTACCGGGTGCCACTTGGTAGAAAAAAGCACTACCTACAAACACCAGAAACTAGTTGCGACTCCTGGACAGAGACCAAGTTGGTTAATAAGTCGAGAGAGTCAATTAAGGATCCCAATGTGTGGTAGTATCGAGTCATTGTACAACATACATAGAACTCAGTGCTTAAGGACGGTTCGAGTGAGACAACCCACCATGTACTCCTACATGGCCTCTCACCTCTACCTTTATCAAATCGTGTTCACACACTTAACTCTCAGCATCAGAACATAGCACTGTACTCCAATTCATTCCCAATGAATCAGACCTGACACACTCTAAGCAATAGCAGGCATAGCATGGTAGGAACACAACAATGGCTTCAATCAACTCCTACACATGCTAGTGGGTTTCAACTATTTACTGTGGCAATAACAGGTCATGCAGAGGAATGGGTTCAACTACCGCAGCACAAAGTAGCAGATGAATCGTTGTTGTCCTAATGCAATAACTGAGAGCAGGAGCGAGAGAGTAGGATTGTATCGGAATGAACAAGGGGGTTTGCTTGCCTGGTAGATCAACAAGGGGCACTGCTCCTCAGACAGGTACTCTGGAACACTCTCCGGAGCAGGACCTACTGAGAAGGAACGGTGTCGACAATCAAAACACAAGCATATGCAACAATATGATGCATGAACATGGCATGAAGATGTGATGTGGTTTGTGCTAATGCATTTAGCAATCATTTGGTTGAAGTTCATTTGAACCAAGAGTTCAAATGCAACTCCAAATTAAGCTCTTATATATGCCATTTATATGTTTTCACCTATACAGCATGTATAAGTTGGTTTGTCATGCATGAAACTAGTGCAAATGGAAAGATTGCATTTTTCTGATAATTTTTCATATATAAATTATTTCAATCTTAGCTACGGTTGAATTTCTATGAATTTTTGAAGTTTTACCAATTTTCTGGAATTCGTAAATTAAAATAATTCCAGAAATCATTATTGCGTCAGCCTTGAGTAAGCATGACTTCAGCAGGTCAACTGCGGCTGACTAGGGTCAAACCTGACGTGTGGGGTCCACACGTCAATGTCTAAGGGTTAATCAGGGGTTTTATACTAATCTAATTAAAATATTAGGGCGCGGGGGCCCACTGTCAGCGTCAGGGTTAGATAGATCGTGATTAGCCTTAAGCTAATCACCTGACCCACGGGGCCCACCTGACGGCCGGCGGGGTCAAAGGGTCAAACCTCACCGGCGTTAAGCCGCCGGCAAGGCCCGAGACGGCGGGGCACCACGGAAATCGCCCACAGGGCTCCGTTTAGCGCGCGAGGCACAGCTACGAGATGCGGACGCTCGTCCGCATCCAACCGTGGTGGTGGCTCGGCCGGGGAGTGGCCGGAGTGGCGCTGGCGATGAGCTCGACAGCGGACGAAGCTCGGTCGGGGTTGGGTTCGGCGCTACGGTGCACGAGAGGGCGAGTGGGTGTGTGTGTTAGGCTCCTGGGAGCTTCCTGAGCACGGTGAGGCGCTCCGTTGTGAGCGCACGCGCCTGTGGCCACGACGGCGAGGAGCTGCGGCGGCGATGGCTTCGACCACGGTGGAAACGACGGCTACGACGCGGGAACTAGGGGGAGAAGAGAGGGGAAACGGGGAGATGCTCACGGCGGACTCGACGGGCTTGTCGGCGAGCTCGGGGACGCGCTGAAGATGGCGGGGCGGCGAAGACGATCTCCGGCGACCGGAGATGAAGACGGCAGCGATGGCGACTCTCCAGGGCCTCCCGAGGCGCGTGGCTTGACGGAAAGGTAGCCGGCGATGTGGCGGAGCTTCTGGCGCAGCGGCAGGGCGAGGGGTGGCCGGTGGCCACGGCGGCGAGCAGCGGCGCTCTCCGGTGCGCTCGGTGAAGAGAGGGAGAGGGAGCCAGAGGAGGGGAAAGGCACGGGAGAGAGGGGGTGAGGCCAGGGGGATCGGGGCAGCACCGAGAAGAGGCATCGCGGCGTCGCGCTGGCAGGGGAGGCAGGCAGGCGAGCTGGTGGCATGGCGCTCTGCCCGTGCGCGCGCGTCGGCCACACGCCTGGCCGACTGGCGCCAGGAGGACGACGGCGGTGGTGGGCTGGGCCGGCCTGCTGGGCCAGGCCAGGCTGCACAGTGCCAGGCTGCACAGGGAGGTAAGCACCAGGTAGGTTTTCTCATGTTTTGTTTTTCTTTCTATTTTTCTGACATTTGTTTTGATTTAATAATAATACTAAATCATTTTATTTACTTATGCCAATTTTTGTAGGAACTAGTGGTATTATTCCAGAGCTCCTCAACAAATGGCATAATTTTTCGACATATATTATATATATAACAAATATATATCTAATGCAAATATTTATGCATTAATTCCAAATGCCCAAAATAAATACTTATGGGCTCTTAAAAATATTGGTTTGATTTTTATCTCTGTCCAATATTTTCAGAGAGCAACATGAGCATTTTCTTGGACCTTTTTGGAGCAATTTTTATTTGGGTCATTTCCAAAAATGATTCTGAGGGTTTCACAAATCCTCATTTCAAATTTAAATGGAATTTAAACATGATGCACAAATGACTAGCTAGCCTTGAGCATACCAGAACTAGGGATGTGACACATGATTATCGATTTCGGCTTTCGCTTGAGGACAAGCGATGTCTAAGCTTGCGGGAGTTGATACGTCCATTTTGCATCATGTTTTTATGTTGATATTTATTGCATTATGGACTGTTATTTCACATTATGGTACAATATGTATGTCTTTTCTCTCTTATTTTACAAGATTTACATGAAGAGGGAGAATACCGGCAGCTGGAATTCTGGACCGGAAAGGAGCAACTCTGAGATACCTATTATGCACAACTCCAAATGTCCTGAAACTTTACGGAGAATTGTGTTGGAATATATAAAACATATTGGGCGAAGAAACAATAGAAGGGGACACACCAGGTGGCCACAAGCCTGGGGGCGCGCCCCTTGAGCTTGTGGGCCCCCTGGCCAGCCCCCGGTGTCCATCTTCTCTTATATGAAACGTTTTGACCTAGAAAAAAATCAGAAGGGAGCTTTCGGGACAAAGCGCCGCCATCTCGAAGCGGAACCTGGGCAGAAGCAATCTAGGGCTCCGGCAGAGAGATTCTATCGGCAAAACTTCCCTCCGGGAGGGGGAAATTGATGCCATCGTCATCACCAACGATCCTATCATCGTGGGAGGGTCAATATTCATCAACATCTTGATGAGCATCATCTCCTCTCAAACCCTAGTTCAGCTCTCACTATAAAAAAAGACACATCCTTGACATTTTGGGCCGAACGAAACTTTTTTCTGTCATACATATGACACTTGTATGACGATAATTGTGACAAACCTCGGTATCATCATAGATGTGGTGGCTCCTACTTCTATGACAAAAAATCATGACAGAAAATGGGCTTTTCAACCTGGGCGGGCCGGAGACGCAGCTGCATGACATTCTTTGGGTCGTCCATGATGGAAAAACCGTGGTAGAAGCGAGGGCGAGGAAAATTCCAGGGAGTTCCCGGTTACGGTGGGTGGTCGGGGGCCGAGCAATGCGCGTTTATCTCGTACACGTACGCGCATGTGTGCGAGGCGTTGGCTCTAACTAAACCCGAGCGAAGCGTTGGGCTCTAACTGAACCCGAGCGATTGCACTACAGGCAACGCGTTACTGAAGCCGAGCGATCGATTGATGGTTGTTAACTGAACCCGATCGAGCGATTCCTTCGCTACTGTTGCTAACTGAAGCCGATCGATGATGCCTCTCTGGATGAACAGTGAGCGTTGCAGGGGGTGGATGAACAGTGAGTGGTGGGGTGGATGAATAGGACCCCGTGGCGTTGCCTCGATCGAGTCGGTTGGGGCTGGATAAACAGGACCCAGTGGAGGGCTGGATGAATAGGACGACCCCGTGGAGGGCTGGATGAACAGTAGACGGTGGAGGGGTGCCCGTGGAGGGGTGGTTGAACAATAGCCGGTGGAGTAGCGCGTGGTGGAGGCTGGATGAACAGGAGCCCGTGGAGGCTGGAGGAGGTCGACGGTAGCCCGTGGAGGCTGGAGGAGGTCGACGGTGGAGATGAACAATATCCCGTGGAGTCCCGTTTTGCGGTACGCCACACCCCTCCCGATGAACAGGACCCCCGTTTCGACCGTAGCGCTCCAACACAAGTCTGTTTTGTCCGTTTTGCGGTACGCCACACCTCTCCCGATCAACAGGACCCCTGTTTCGACCGTAGTGCTCCAACACAAGTCCGTTTCGTCCGTTTTGCGGTACGCCACACCCCTCCCGATCAACATGACCCCCGTTTCGACCGTAGGAGGTCTGTTTCCTCCGTTTTGCGGTACGCCAGACCCCTCCCCGTGAACAGATCCCGTTTCGAACATGGTCGGTCGAACACAAGGCTGTTTCCTCCGTTCTGCGGTACGCCAGGCCTCGTTTCCATCGCCCGTTCCATCCAAGCCCTCCCGATGAACACGATGACGCATTCCGTTCCGACCCAGCCGGTTGGCTCCCCATGAACATGACGACGATGTTGTTTCTCCGTTTCGACCCAACCATGTACACGAGCCCTGGCCATACGTATGCGCAAGTAGGCGTTCGAGACCCTGCCCGTATGTACACATACGTGGCCGTATTTTCTTTCTTGCACACTGGCCGTTGTACGTACGTGTACATGCTATGGGTGTGCCTCTACTATGACACGTGCGCGCCTCTACTACGACTAGTCTATATGTACGTACACGTTCGCGACCAGAATGACAATGCTACATACGCTTCGACCAGGTGGGTCCCGACTGTCAGGCACTTCCTTGCGTGCGAAGATGTAGCTAGTGGGTCCAAGCTGTCAGGGGGGCGAATCGTTTTTTTTTTGCCCAGACGCACTTCCTTGCGTGCGAAGATGTAGCTGGTGGGTCCCAGCAGTCAGGGTGGTGAATCGTTTTTTTCGAACGCACTTCCTTGCGTGCGAAGGTGCAGCTGGTGGGTCCCAGCAGTCAGGGGGAAACGTTTTTTCGTGAAATACGATGGCCCGTCCGGTGGGTCCCTGCTGTCAGGTGGAGGAATCATTATTTTCCGCGTAATAAGGAGGCACTTCCTTGCTGCGGCCGTGGACCCAGCTGACAGCCTCTCCACGTATAGTCCACGTCCGATGGAAGTCGTTCCTTGACCACATTGACCATGCCGCACCAAGAGCACCAGGGCAGTGGACGACGGCGAGGCCTAGGAAGGGGACGGCAAGGAGTCGGGGAAGACACGGCAGTGGAAGCCCGCGCGGAGAGGAGTACAAGGGTTCACTGGTTCGGCTGCGGTGTGAGGCTGCCGTCGCTGCAGGGCCTGGCCAGCGGTGGGAATAGTAGGGGGCAGTGAGGCCTCCACGACAGCACAGCCGACCACGGGAGGCAGGAGCATGCGGCACGACCGGTGCTACTTTGGGCGGCTGGAGTAAGAAGACCAGAGGTTGAAGTAGCACTATAGTCGTTGGATGGACATCGTGCGGTCACTGGAGCTAGAATCGTTCATATTGACTAAGTTGACAAAGCCCTCCGTCCCCGTCAACTTAGTAGGCCCACAAGTCAGCCTCCCACCAAGGTGGGTCCCAGCTAGCAGGGGGAACATTCATTTTTTTGTGCCTAATAAGGAGGCACTGCCGGTGGGTCCGAGATGACAGCGGGGGGAACGTTTTTTTTGTGAAATACGATGGCCTGTCCGGTGGGTCCCAGCAGTCAGTGGCAAACGTTTTTTTGCGAAATACTGGTGGCCCGTCTGGTGGGTCCTTGCTGTCAGGTGGAGGAATAATTATTTTCCACGTAATAAGGAGGCACTTCCTTGCGGCTGCCGTGGACCCAGCTGTCAGCCTCTCCACGTACAGTACTCTTCCGATGGAAGTCGGTCGTTGACCACATTGACCACGCCGTGCCGAGAGCACCACGGCGGTGGACGACGGTGAGGCCTAGGAAGGGGACGACGCGAAGCTTGGGAAGACATGGCAGTGGATGCCCACGCGGAGAGGAGTACGAGGGTTCACTGGTTCGGCTGTGGTGTGAGGCTGCCGTGGCCATAGAATAACAGGGGGTGTGAGTGAGTGGAGGGATGGCCTATCCAGTGGTGGGAGTAGTATGGGAGCGGTGAGGCCTCTGCAGTAGCACAGCCGGCCACGAGAGGCAGGAGCAGGCGTCACGACCGGCGCTGCTTTGGGCGGCTGGAGCAAGAAGACCAGAGGTTGAAGAAGCACTATGGTCGTTGGATGGACATCATACGGTCACTGGAGTATTGACTAAGTTGATGAAGCCATCCGTCCCCATCAACTTAGTAGGCCCACAAGTCAGCCCAACAATATGGTGGGTCCCAGCTAGGAGGGGGTTTTCATTTTTTTGGGCGTAACAAGGAGGCACTTCCTTGCATGCGAAGATATAGCTGGTGGGTCCGACCTGTCAGCGGGGGGAACGTTTTTTTTTTGCGAAATACAGAGGCCCTTCCTGTGGGTCCTAGCTATCAAGTGGAGGAATCATTATTTTGTGCATAATAAGGAGGCATTTCCTTGCGTGCGGCCATGGACCCAGCTGTCAGCCTCTCCACGTCCAGTACCACGTTGACCAGGCCGCGCCGAGAGCACCAGGGCGGTGGACGACGGGAGGCCTAGGAAGGGAACGACACGGAGCCAGGGAATACTCGGCAGTTGTTTCCCACACGGAGGAGTATGAGGGTTTACTGGTTCGTCTGCCGTCCCCGAAGAATAACAGCAGGTGTGGGTGAGTAGAGGGATGGCTAGGCCAGCGATGGGAGTACGGTGGGGCCGTGAGGCCTGCGCGGCAGCATAGCCGGCCACGGGAGGAGGGAGCAGGCAGTCCCGCCGGCGCTTGTTTGAGCGGCTGGAGCATGAAGAGCAGAGATTGAAGAAGCACGACAGTCGTTGGATGGACATCCAACAGTCACTGCTCTCGTGTGTTGACTAAGTTGACAGGGCGTTGCGTCTGCGTCAACCTTTTTTTTATGAAAGCATACGCATCAACCTGTAGTAGGCGCACAAGTCATCCTCAAATCTGTGGAAAACAGCATACATCCCATCTGCCATTATTTCTAATAATGTACAGCCCATTTGCTCATTCTTAAGAATTTTTTTGGAACCCATCTTCTTTTTGTTAGCATTACACCCCATATTGTGGCCACGGTCAAAAATATACGAAATTTTGCATAATTCGGTGCGGTCAACTGTTTTTAATCCAAAAATATCGATTCACGTTCAAACTATTTTGAAAATTAATTTATATAAATATAAAATCCAAATAATTGTCCACGCATAAAAATCAATGGAATTTAAAATCTTGTAATGAAAAAAAAATCTTGTAATGAAAAAAATTGAAACTAATTCCTGGTTTGATGTGTTTTAAAAATGTACAGCCCATTTCTGGGCAAACCAAATGAAACTCTCCTCGTCTTGAAAGATTTGCAGCCCAGCAGGGACGATAAAGCAAGTAGGCCTTGTTTGGGTATTTCTTTAAAAAAATAGAACTGGGCTAGCCATTTTCAGCAAGAAAAAAACACAACTGGGCTCATGATGTGGTAAACATAAATAAAACTCTCGCTAGATGGGCCACAGCCCCCGCACAGCCCCGTTGTTACCCTGATCCGTCGCTAAAACTAGTATAAATAACAACTGCTTGTTCCTAAAAAAACTGCACGACCTGCTGGGTCCCTGGTGTCAGTCGCTCGTAGTGTAATTCTCTCGTTTATTGACTACATTGACAATGGCGTGAGCCCCAGATGTCCAACCATTAGGAGGAACCATATTTTTGGGCTTGTAATATAGAGGCACTTGCTTGCGTACTGCCATGACGCTGGTGGGTCCCTACTGTCATCCTCTCCATGTACAGTCGTCTCCTTGTTCCTCTCGGTTGTTGACGACGTTGACAACGCAAGAGGGTGGCACACCGTGCACGGCGAGCGAACCAAGGCCGCAAGGCGGAGGACAACGGCGAGGCCTCAGACGGAACAAACAGGAGTCGTGGAAGATGCGCCGGTCCAGTCGCATGCGGAGGGGAGTACGAGGGTTGACTGGTTCGGGTGCGGGTGCGTGTTGGGGCTGATGTCGCCGGAGAATAACAGGACGTGTGGGGGAATAGAGGGAGGGACTGGCCAACATTGGAGGGTACATACGGTAGGGCGGTGGAGGTGCAGCCAGCCATGGGAGGCGGAGCAGGCGGAGCCGACGGGATGGTTTGGTTTGGGCGGCTGGAGGAAGAAGAAGACAAGAGATAGAAGATACACGACAGATGTTGGATGTCAATCCAACGGCTGGTAGGCAAAATCGTTTGTTGACTGGCTAGTAAGTCGACACCACCTTGGATAGGCTATTTCCTCGTGGGTCCCAAATGTCAGAATCCAAATCTGTCACGGTCATGCAGCCTTTCCTATGAAAATTTACAACCCATTTGATGTGCTAGTTCAAAATAAGTTTGTGGGTGCTGGTGGGGGCTAATCACTTGGCTTCTGTAATGCACAGTGAGCTCAAGCAGCCGGCGAGAGTGATGTTATTTCCCTTGGTTGGGATTTGTTACAATATTTCACTCTAAATTAAATGAATGGCAAGCCATTTGCCTTGTTTCAAAGAAAATATGGCAGTCACAGCCGAGTTGAAACGGGCAGGAACATCTAACTCTATCTTACAAACTGTACAAAAGCACGAGGGTTAATTGTTCATCAGGTTTACAAAAAAACCTAGGTTGAAAAGGGCAACAACATCTAACTCCAGCACTGTTTTGGGCAGTTACAGTCAAATGGATCGGTCAGGTCCATAGAATGAACATCCTGGGTCGTAAAATTTACTGGATTATGACCACAATATGTTGTAAATAGAAGCCCGACATGTTCAGAAGCTCTTTTGCCCACCTGAAACTCCTTTTTTTGCTCTTCGACATACCCATCCGTCAAAACCATGCTGCTGATAAACTTAAGCCTGATGGACAATAGTAACCTCGCATTCAGCAGGAAGAATGTGACAAATCTAGTGTGCGCGGTTGGCTACATATCGTTCTAGCATTATTGTCTTCAATCGAATCTCATGAGAAGTGAGATCATCATGATGCTTACGAATCCACCGATTGGTTATAACTTTCTTACCCCGTCCTGTTGCCTAAATAGACATGAAGATTGAAAATAGTTAAGGTCTAAAAGAAGAGTGTCGAAAGAGCAACAGCTGAACGGTTATTCTAGTACACTATATGCGGGCTTCCAATGTGCGTGAAATTATCACCTTTATATACAACTTCTCCAGACATGGAAAGCATTGCAGCAAGCCAATAATCTTGTTCAGATCAAAACTATTCATTCGGATATATAAGATCTTGACAGAATCCAGCACCATTGATAGGCCATCCATGGAGAAACTCTTCACTGAGCATAGAACATAATATTAGTACAAAATGTGTACTCCAAGATGATATATAACTTATGCGCAGAAACTTAAAATGCAGGTTATGGTTACAAGTGTAGATGATAATATAAAGTACCTGAAGAACTGTAGAGCCAAACACCATATTGAAATGAGCACAAAGATCATGTATTACACCAAAGGTCTCCAGTTTAGGCTCAGAGAGGACGGTTATTTGCAATGGTGAATAACTAGAATCAAGGATCAACCTTTGAAGTGAAGGGGCATCTTGGATGACAAGCTGCCTTCCGTCAAAAGAAATTCCAATTCTTACAAGGTTAGGCAACTTTATTTGGAGACAACCGATTCTAACTGTGAAAACAAGCACCAAGCACTCCAGGGCAGGTCAACTGGAGTGGATGATGTTGTGCAATGAGGCCTCCGATATACGAACCCGCACATGTGAAAGTTTCTTGAGAAATGGGAGTCGAAGGTTTAGTACTAGATTGTCTGGTAGGTATCACAGCGCAAAGGTGGCGGTGTCGAGAGAGGAGGAAAACCGCAAGATGGACATCGGTGTTGAGGGCACAAGTTCATGGCGTTCGGTATGTGGTATGTGATTTCCAGGGGAATAGTAGAACTCAAGCAGTTGTAGTTCTGTGAATTCAGGGGATTTCAGCCAGGCGTCCACTGTGCAGGACATGGTACGCTTGCTCAGGTAGCATGACGGGATGCAGAGGCTTTGAATGGAGCCCTGGTGGGAGGAGATGATGGCTCTGGGGATTTCAAAATAATTGAAGAGAGATAACTGACGACAGTCGAGATTAAGGGGCACGGCGCGCCATAGAGGGCGCCACCGAATTGGGAGGACTTGGGTGCGGCAGCAATCCTTGGTGGGGAGAAGCGAGATGATCTCCCCAAGGACGGCGTCCGGGAGATCGCTGATGCGGTCCACCCGAGATTCTATGGGTTCCTGGGATCCGGTGGGGGTGGGGTCGCCGCTTCTCCCTGCGTTGCCGGGTGCGGGATCTACAATAGGCGTCGCTGCTGGCGGGAGCCTCATCTTCTTGGCGCTGGGGGTCAGCCACTCCATTTTCCTCGAGGGCGTCGCGTCGCGCTCACGGATTTGAGCAGAGTAACGAATGACGAGCCTAGTTGTAGTGCGAGTGAAGAATAAGGGGAGCTGGGGGTCTTCTGTAGGAGTGAGGAAGAAGGGGAGCTGGGTTTTTTTGTAGGAGTGAGGTGAGGAATTTGGGGGTATGAGTGGAGCGAGCTGACGTGAGGTGGGTGGGAGCGAGGAGGAAGAAGAGCACCCAGGTTTTTGGGGGGGGGGGTGTGCTGGGTATGGGTAGCGCCTCTCATTCAGTAAATATATGGGCTTTTGAATTGATTTTACTATTTACTAGTGTGGATGGGATGTTTTGTCTTGGGCCAAGAGAAACAATTACTACTATTACAGTGGTGACACTCTACAGCTACCCAGAAAAACAATTACTACTAGTACAATGGAGACACTCTACCGCTTTTGGCTCCTCCTAGGTCATTGAAATGTCTCCCTCTACTGAATGTCGTTATACTTTTGTTCACCGGTATGCGGGCCATGCAGCGCGCGGGCCCAAATGCCATCCACCAAATTAGAAGGCAGTATGCAGGCGGAGAGTCACCCCGGTCGTAGCGCGGCAGTAACGAGTGGTCGTATCACAAAACCCCACCTCCCCGCAGTATAAGTTTGACGGACGAAGCAACCATCATTTCACTCTTTGCTGAATCCCCTTCTCCCTCACCGTCTTCAAGAAAGGCAACACTCGCATCTGCCACTGTTCTTCTCTCCCAATGAAGGGAAAGTAAGCGGATCCGTGATGTTGGTATATTTTTGTTCGAAAAAAAAGAACTTTTGCAAAGCAGTAACCGATCCTCACTCTCTTTTTTGTTTCATTGTCATTGTGATTGTGTTTTCCTTTCAATGGTCTCCTAGTATTCGTCAGTTTCATGATGGACCAAGGAGAACTAGGCAAAGATCTGCCGATATTGGAGCAGACGTGGGAGGCTGATCCCCACGAGACAGAGAGCTCCAAGAAGATGGAGGCAGCCACTGAGCCGATCCCAGATACGCTCACGGCCACTACTGAGATGGTCAACGCCCC
>NC_041387.1:177225858-177246842 GCF_002162155.2 Triticum dicoccoides | reverse complement strand
ATTTTCTTCTTTGCCGATCTCGATTGTGGTTTTCATCTAAGTATGTGGTGATTAATAATGCAAAATTTTATTAGCTTCGATGCCATGCTATACATAGTGGTTTAAATAACTTGTGTTTCTTATATTGAAAAGTAATTCGGAATTTGTTTCTATTTCAATTAGAGCCCTGATGTAGACAAGGATTGTGTGGTTGTACATGTCACTCGCTATGAGGTGGATGACCTGAATATACGCACTGGGAAAACAGAGTTCTTAGGTTGTTGGATCCTGGAAGCCATTTGTGGTTATACCAATGAAGAGTTGTATTCCAGCCTCACTGTTGTCAGGCGTGTTGTCCGGGGTGTACTGAAGCACAAGAAGTTCAAAGCTACTCCTTCGTTTGTGAGGCATACTGTTCTTGTCAAGCTTACGCAGGAAGATGACGTGGCATGCCTCCACAAACAAGTTTATCAGTGGCAAGGCCACAAGGTTGCCTTCATGAAGGTTCACAGGATTGAGCTGCTGCGGGACGTCCTCGATGATGTTCATGGCAGGGTCCGTCTTATGTCTAGCCCAAATTAGATCGAGGCATGAAATAGTTGCCCCAGCTAGTGTTTAATAGTAGTTTGGATTGTGTCTAATTATCCGAACCTTGCCTGTTATCGACCCCTCTGGGGCTAGTACTCTGTTTGAATCCGTCTATGGGAACTGTTGCCACTTTTGTGTGCCCGTGAATCATGTGAGAACCATCGTAATTGTTATCGAAACAGATGCGTCATCGCTAGTTTTTTCATGAATATGGCATGGTAAGACATAAGTTGTCACGGTTTATCATACGAGCAGTGTGTGTTTTGATGAAATAGAGCACTCGTTCGAGAATTGTGCGCCGACGTATACATAAGTACTTTTAAACACTATTGGTGCTACCCCACTTGTAAGCAGTTGTGCAAAACACGGCACATTGGCTCAGCTCACTTCAACACTAGGCTATCAACTAGCTAACAATCAACAATCTGCTGTCTGACATATAAGCAACTATGTATCTTGTTACAGTGGTTCATGCAGTTAACTGACGCCACAATGTAATAAATTCCAAACGTTCACACGCTAGTCCAGCGCTCATGTGGAACACTCACATTAAACTCGTCTTCATAAAAAACTTGAAAAGCATAAGTTAAGCAATTTTATACATCTCAATGATTCATAGAACATAACAAACATATACCAGTTCACAACAAAAGACAAAGTTGTGAGAAGGTTTACAAATCAGGAAAAAAACAAGCAAGGCTTCTCTGAGCAAAGGGCCTCCCGGTGGGCTTAAATTTCCTGGAGTTCACTCTGGTTTTTTATTGTTGCCACCGTCCAGGGTTAGGTTCTCTCATTCCAGAATAACCAATTATAATTGTGGTCTCGACTAGAATGTTGAACTGAACCATGCAGTGTACTGACCAGGTGAAATTCTTGTGCGTTCCACTAAATTTAAGCACCACTATTTGCAGAAATAAGCAGACCACAATGCCTCTTGTCCGTGCACCTGTCCAAAAAACCGCCGTGCAGTTGTGCCAGCTAGTCCTCGGTCCATGGATGAACTGGTAGAAAGTGCATTCCGGGCTAGGATGCAGTTGTTTTCGCTCGTCCCTGCACTGCAACCAGGAAGTAAAACGTACGAATCAGCTTCTTTTAGACTACGTTGGTCATTCTACCTTAGTTACTACCAATGTAGGAATACCGAATACCTTGAAGACGGGAGGTTAGACGACGGTAACGAGGGATAGCCATCTCATTTTGCGTAGTTGTACTAAAACTGAGGTGTGTGCTTTTGATTGCGCGGATAGAAACAATACGGAGACAAACATCCCGAAATGATATGGAGACAGACATCCCTATTTGCGCAAATACGAAATACGGCTATCTAAATAGTGACAGATATTTGCAGTGGCGTATGATTAACAGCAGCATCTATTGTGTTATAATTGGCACTAGATTGATAGTATGAAGAGTCCTTAAGTAAGTAGCATCACATCACATCAACAATGCCACTAGATTAACATGCAGAACAATAGCATTAGTATTACTGTCATGAGAGTAGCACATCGTCAGTAAATGTGCAATCAAATTTGTGCAGTTCCACTGGGATGAAGCAATGTTAGCGGTGTGAGATTTAAGTGTAACTACAAAAACACAATTCATGGGAAATAAAACAAGACGGAAGCACTTCATAAAATGGTGGTGGCATTGCTTCAATTTATCGACGGCACTAGGCCATTACTTATAGTGACATTAGGTGGCATTGCTTAATGCTTCGTGTGATTTTACATTAACGGTAGCGATATGGGTGTAGGGACAGCAGGGGCATAAAGTGGTGAGGCAGATGTGGCTGCCGAGAGCGGAAAACACTCAGGCATCATGTCTGCATTTGTCCCATTTTTATCTCCTCGGTGACATTTTCCTATGTCAGCAAAGGAAATCTAGACCTGCTCATTCTCATTTGCATTGTCCCCCAACACCCGTCACTTTATTTCCTTTTTCAACTAAGAGATAGGTCCACTTCCCCCCACCCTTCGCCATCCACCATGCTTTCTTCGTCTTTTTCAACCAAGAGAGCGGTTGGGTAGCCAGTATCTACTACTTTCCCCCGTTTCCTCTTAGAACCAAGTCCTAGATTCATGCTACAGCTTTCCCACTTTCTTCCCTGTTTGAACCAATGCTTAGAGTCGACTGTATGAGCTAGCTTTACCTCTAATAATAGTAAAAGTCTAGGTGGCTTTGGAGCAGCGGACGGAAGTAGAAAAAGATCCACACGAAGGGAGCTGGGGCAGTAGAGCAAGGCAGGTGTTCCATTTCGAAGGAATATATACCTGAGGGTCGACGGCATGTGGCAAAGACGGCGTCGAGAGGCCGCATCTTGGCCACAATACCGTAGGGAGGAAGAAGGGGTCGGAGGCCCTCCCGAGCCGGCGCTCTCTTGGAGAGAACGGCACGGCCGCCGATCGGGACGCACGGGCAGCCGTTGGTCTCCTCCCTCGCCGCCGACGACAGCGTGAACGATGCACCTACACCCCTGCCCCAGTCGAGGTTGTCCGGTCGGATTTGTGACCAGCTGTGAGCTGAGAGAGAGTGTGGCCACCTATGTCTTGCTTAGATCTGGAGAGCATGAGAGAGTGAACGAGAGGAACCCTAGTAAAGCAAGCGCTAAGGCTCCTGCTTATATATATAGTGGAGTGATTTTGTTGTACCAGCTTCAAAAAAATGTGCTCCTACGTGTACCCGCGAGTGGGGTGAGAGAACTAGTGCGTGCGTGCACCGCTTCTATTCGTGAGAGTACAATATACTATGCCCAAAGAACATTCACCGCAAGAGTAATAGTATAAGTGTGTGACGTGTGAGCTAAAATAAAATGTGCGCGACGTCTTTTGTTTTTTAGAAATTCTGAGGGGGCTATGAAGAGCACATATGTGCGTGACGTCTACCTACAGATAGACGGTGGGTGCGACGTGCGAGTCTGCGAGAGGACTCGGGAGAGTCATGACTCGTGAGGGTTCGTGTGCGTGAGAGAGAGGGGGCACGTATCAATCCAATGCATGTGTCCGTAAATCATTATCCGACAAACATTCGCCACAAGCCTTTTCCTGACGAACGCCGTAAGAACCGTTAGATCGGCATCCGACAGTGTCAGTTTTGCCATGTCATTTAACAGAACAGCCACTCCTCATACACACAAATCTTCCACGTGAGTGTTAGCTACTTCCGTATGCTCCCTCCGTTCCGAAATGCAGCGCATATAGCTTTATTGAAAATTCGAACCTCGCAACTTTTATCGAGTTTTCGTGTACCAAATTGCACATGTAGAATACCCTGTATATATCATTTCATTCATCTTCGAGAGGTAACTATAAAGATGGGTGAGGAGTCTACAAAGAAAGACCATCGTATCACCCGCAGCAATTTCAACCATCCTTGAGTGTCGAGGAATACCATAGGAACTCTATATGATATGATTTTTATAGGATTTTTTCCTTTAGAGCCAATTGGTTCATAGGAATAGATTCATATACTCCACATTTCAAAGGAAATAAACATGGTATCATTTTTATAGCTTTAGAGCCACTTGGTTCATATGAATGATTCCTATACTCCCTTAATTTCAAAGGAAAATAAACATTAGCGTATATTCAATAGAAAAGTTCCTATGATATGAACCAAATTACATCTCTTTTCTAATCCCTCCTCATAGGAATTGAGATACATGTCATCTCTAGATTCAATAGAAAAGTTCCTATGATGTGAACCAAATGACACCTCTTTTCCAATCCCTACGCATAGGAATTGAGATGCTCCATGTCATCTCTTTCCCTACAACTTGCATGTATACATCTTCTATTCCTAAATAGATAGTACAACCCACTAGTAGCTTTTTTCCAAAACATGCAACTATGGCACAAGAACTATATAGTGTGCCAATAACTTTGAAAGATGGTCCCTGGATGAAGCTAATCCGATAGTGCGGAGATGGCAAATCCGAGCACTACTGGCCTTTGGATATCATCAACATTCCACCAGATCTGCCACATGTACAATTTAGAAGACTCCATGGTTGAACTTAAGCATAATGCACAAACCTCAAAACACAAGCACTTCTCCTTTGTTCTAGAATCTTCTGTATCATAATTGATTTTTTTTCTAAATGAATTGCCATTATTTGTTTTTTACTTTATGCTTTACAATGCACAACCCCATGAATCTTGACATTTTTATAAAACTAATTGATTTTGAATGAGATGAACTATAAGAACTAAACAAACATCTACATCATGCTTATATGACTCAAAGCTTTACATGCAATAGTGTGTATTTATTCATAATTTGGTTTCGAAATCTCATGCATTCAATGCATGTGTACCTTACTAGTTTTGAGTAGAGTAGCAAATTTCACATGGCCCCGGGTATATCAAAATGCATGGCCCATGCATCATTGCCTTTCGGTCGAACCTACGTCCACAATTTTTTGTACGTATACTATATCTCCACTGGTCCCCGAACCCAAAATGTTGCCTCGTTCCCGTAAAACCAAGTGGCCCACAAAAATTTAAGGCGTCGACTCAAACTCGTTTACTACGACGTGGCCCCGCATGCCGTAGTACTCCTACAAACCCTACTGCCGCACTCATCATCGGTTTTCTTCAAGAGGACGAGGGAGAAGCCGATTTGTAGTGGAGGTGCTTTCAAAAAAAGGGATCTGTAGTGGAGACCCCTACCCTAGGGTGCCCTAGGTAGCTGCCGCACGCATCATTGTTTTCTCTTTTCTTTATGCTCTTGCGCCCTAGAGTGAAATGATGGTTGCTTCGTCCGTCCAGCTTAATGCGGTAAAGGTGGGGCTTTGTGATTTGACCCCTTGTCGCTCATTTTCTACTACTGTGGCGTTACAACTGGGGTGCCTCCAATTCCAACCGCTGCTCCGAACTGTAATTTGGTGCATCGCACGTGGAACAAGACGGTGGATGAGCCACATGTCGGCCAAAGGGGTCCTGTTAAGTGTGTCGCCATTTCGTGTGCGGACTGACCCTACTTGAGTTGCTACGCCAACATGACAGGAGCAGCCTACCACTTGGTTTTGCTCCTTGGTGAATTCCGACTATATTGATCTAAAAAGATACGTGCTGAACTACCCTCTTCGTCTTAGTTTTTTATTTTTAGGCGTCTCGGTTTATAGGGCGTGCACGTAGTTCTAGGTCATCCATTTCACTAACTAAATATGAGTTACTATGTCACAAGAAGTATATCATAGGATTCTTAAGCGGATGCAGTTGTATTTAAAAGTCGAGGGCGGGGCTTTTCCTGCGCGGTAGGCGGGGCTGTTCTGCCTAGTCGGTTCGACAGAGACATGAGAAGACGAGGGAGTAGGCTGCTGCAAACCTAGGGTTGTGTGATTTGATAGCGAGTTACTGCTAGACAGGTGGGGCCCTGTGATTTGACTTGCCATTATCATTTTAACTGCGGCGCTACGACCGGCGTGAGTCTCCTAATTCCTGACCACCTCCATACAGGTGCCTCTCCCAATGCTCCACCATGTAGTAGAGGTTGGCTCTTGCATGAGAGCCCACTTCTCCACTTTTTCCTTGCCTCTCTTTCCTCCACATATGCAAAAATGCCATGTAAAGCGCACTATTGTACTTACTTGC
The DNA here is from genome assembly GCF_002162155.2 of Triticum dicoccoides. Classification (NCBI taxonomy): domain Eukaryota; kingdom Viridiplantae; phylum Streptophyta; class Magnoliopsida; order Poales; family Poaceae; genus Triticum; species Triticum dicoccoides. The sequence goes on along the minus strand of NC_041387.1, from coordinate 177,240,684 downwards.
TCCTACAGGTGCTAAGCTTGCCACATAGGCATAAAGTCTGATGTGGCAAGTTAATCAAGAAGAGAGAGACTAGTTTGGTGACCCAAGGAAGAAACGGTGCTAAGCGCGTGTACCTAGGTGAAAAGACAATTTTGAGTCTACAAATAATTAAATGAAGCAAACTTAGCAACAAAAAACTAATAAGCACACCATTTCATTGGAAGAGGTCACTCCTTGGCAAATGCAATAAATACTAGTACTCCTTGTGTCCCATAATATAAGAACGTTTTTGGCACTACACTAGTGTCAAAAACATTCTTATATTATGGGACGGAGGGAGTACGAAGAAAGAGATAGAGAGAAGTAAAAAAATACACTTATAGCTAACCTTGTTGTAGTATGAGTGACTAAGTGATGACTATGTATGACATGCCAACATCAGATAGCCTAACGCACTGTGTTAAATCTCCAAGGGCACGACCGCACGAGCGACGCGACGGTCGTGGTAGGCGCGACCATGATACGGGCTGCTGGCAGCCCTTGGATCTAAGATCAAACGGTCGCATGCTAAGTTGCTGAAAATTTGTAGAATAACCCTCCAGGATAGGATATTCACCCATAGGTCTAGAATCACGCCATGCAACCGTTCGATCTCAGATCCAAGGGCTCTCGGAAGCCCGTATCATGGGAGAATGGAAAGCCACTACCCTGCCATTCGCATGCTGGCAGTTCACTCCTACTCGTCCCCGCACGTCCTTTAATACTACGGCGGTTCGCTCCTAGTCGTCCCGACCTTTTCACATTACGGCAGTTCCACTAATCCTAACCCTCCTCCCAAATCCATGGCGTCCCAAATCTCCATGATCGGCGGTGAGTACAAGGTTAGAACCATCACCGGCAATGAGTTCGACGTCATCTACACCTGTTCTTCCGTGACGGTGAAAGGATGCCTTTCTCGCTTCAGACACATGTTCGAAAACTCAGATGATGAGTGGGTCGCTGGGCTAGATGTTGAGTACACCATAGTCCTGGGATGAGAGAAGGATCTAAAGGACGAAGATAGGAAGAAGCCCGCCGTGATCCAGGTTTGCGTGCATGACTTATGCTTGGTCTACCACATATGCCATGCCGACGTTGAATGCCTGGATTTTAAGAACTTCCTCGAGAGCAACCTAGTCAAATTTGTTATTGTAGACTTTAGGAACGACAAAGAAGTCATGGGTCGGATAGGCCTCATTGTAGGCAACCCCTTCGACCTCCAGAAGAATCGGCTGCTGCCCTCCGGTGGCCAGCCTTCAATGTTGACCCTGGCAGGAGCCATGGTTCATCCTTCCTACGGTAAACTAGAGAAACCTCATTACACGTTTCATCGTCATGCATGGCAGCGGAATGTACTAGATATAGACCACATCCACTACGCTGCAATGGATGGCTACCTTTGTTTTAATATCTACAAGGGTTGGATGAAGAGCAAGAGCCAAGTGTGCGGTTCAAGCAAAGAAGTATCGGCCAAGAGGAAGAGGGACAAGGACGAAGTCGAGGACGTGTACAAGGACTCCGAGTGAGTAAGGTGTCAGTACCGTTGCTCATGGTGGTTCTAATGCAGTGTCTACCGGATTAGTTGCATAGTTTAATTTCAGGCGTGCTTAGTTTAATTTGAGGGGTGTGTTGTGCTGAGCCCCTAGCAGAACTATGTTATGTTTCTTCTCGTTACTTTAACTCTTTAGTATGTACATACTACTAGTATTTCTTTAGTAGAATTTAGCACCCCAATTAAGGACGTACTAGCTTTTTTAATAGTACTATATGCATAATTTGGCGACGAGCGCTCTCTATATGTACCACCTTTTTTTTAATTTCAATTTTTGCTCCATGGTGCAATCCATTGATACTACTACTGTACAAAAGTATACATTTTTAAAAAGGCTAGAGTACTATTCATCACATATATAGCCAGTTAAATTCTCAACCTAGAACGACGTGCATGCCATGTAGTAAACCGATACGGAGGAAGTATAGTAAAAATGAGGTGATTTTACCGAGCCATCGGTGGGGGAGCATGGCATGTCATGTGGTCCCATGTGTCATGATGTACCAAGGCGATGCATGTGTCCCTCTTGAGGCAGAAGCAATACTACGTGGTTTGAGATGATGGCGAACCAAAGTGTGAAATGATGGTTGCTTCATTCGTCTGGGAAGGTGCGGCATTGTGATTTGACGTCTCATTGCTCATTACTACTATGTAACGCCCCGGATACAACTATCCGTATTTGTAACTCCAACTCTTGCCTTTTCCGGAGATGCGATATGATATTTCCTTCGTGGTTGGGTTTTTGTCTGTTGTTTTGCATTTTTTTCTTGTTATGCATCTCGTCTCATGTCATCATTCGCATTGCATCGGCATCGTTTTCTTAAAACTTGCATTCGTTCGTCGTTGTCGTTTCTCCCTTTTGCCTTCATCACCTTCCCTCGGATCGCCTTGCCCGCGCTGACCGTTCCAGACCAATCGGGTTTTTGCTTCCCTCTTGACCGTGACGACCAAACCCCCCTCGCGTGCGCGTCTGAAACTTTTCCCGAACCCGACCGGAGCAGTCGTCACCGTTGGATCCGGATCATCCCCTAACGTCTATAAAACATCCCCGTTTTCTTATTTGGACTCCCTAGCATATTTATTCTCGTCCATCCGATTTCGATCGGAAGATCTAAACTTCCCTCCTTTTCATATATATAGTCCACCTCTAGTCATTTTTGGCAAACCTTAAATTTTAGGCAGGCTGTCCCATCCATCTCATCACCGCTGCCACTCCACCAAATCCCCTCGGGATCCCTTCTCCTCGTTTTCCTCCAGCCACCAACCAGAGCTCCCCAATGCTCCTCCCCGATTCGCTCGCCCGACCAACCAGAGCAGCTCCTCGATCCACTCCACGCCGAACCCCATCTCCCTCCTCCCGTGCTTCCCGCGTGCCACCCAAGCAGCATCAGCAGATGAGCGCCGCCGGCCCTCCTCTTCCTCATGTCTTCTCCTTTTCCTCGTCTCTCAACTCCCCTCCTCTCCTTCCTATCGTAGGAACCGGACGCAGCCGTCGAACGCCATGGATTCGCGCCAAGAGCTCCTATGGGCCCCGAGGACCTTGCCGTCGGGATCCACTTCCTCCGGTCACCTCCAGCGCCACCACAGCCTGTGCACGGCCGCCGCGCGCGCCTGCCTTCATTCCTCGCACCCGAAGCCCAGCAAGCCAGCCCGGCGCCGTCCCCTACTTCTGGCTTGCGAACACGCGAGGGCGCCGAGCCCGTGCCAAGTCCCTGCCTCGCCGGAGAGATCTTCGTCGCCGCCGGATCCGCCATCCCCGCGCCTCCCCCGCCTTGGATCCGACCGCCTCTGCCCGGCCCTCGTCGCCCCGCCGAGTCCCGCCACGCCTCTGCTTCCCCTGCATCGCCCCCTGCCTTCTGCCTCGTCCTCCTCCAAGCAGAGAACGAGCGCACGAGCGCCGCCCTGTGTTGACCCGTTCCAGTGCCAACGTGGACCAGATCCAGCCGGCCCAGCTTGCTCGCCCTAGCCCAGCACCGAGCCGGCCCAAGTGTCGTGGTGAGCAGCCCCCCTCTGTTGGCCCAGCATGTGTAGATTCGGCCCGATGCGTGTTTTTTTCCCTGCCTGCGATTTTACCAATTATCCAGAGAAAACATGTTTTACAAATTACACCCTCATGTTCATGCATTTAATATCTCTTAATCCGTGCATCGGATTAAAATGATTTATATATGTAAAATGCTTAGAATTTTGTGTAGATTAATAATTTGCCACTTTCATCCATGTTAAATATGTTTAAACATGATGTTTGTTTAAACTTGCTCAAATGCCATGTTGAAATGATTTATTTCATAACTAAATAACCATAGCTCGGTTTTAAATAAACTTTATATGAAAATGGGGTGGAAAAATGCATAGATTAACTTGGTTCACTTACTTTGCATGTTTAACAACTCTAAAATATGATTTAGGGCAGAACAGGACCAAATCCAAAATATGCACATGAGGATTTTCCGGAATTGTTGTTTGTTGTTCCGACCTCATTTAAACTTGTCTAGATAGGTAGTTTTCATATGTTTCATCCCTTGCCATGTTTTAACATTTAATATTGTTGGGTACATAAACAAGAGAGAACTAAATAATTGATGTGGTGTTTCGTCAATATGCAACTCGTTGCATATTGAGCTCCACTTAACTTGTAGTATTATTTGTTGCACTTTGCCATGCCATGCCTCATTAAACCGGACATGCATCTTACTTGATTGTGCATCATGCCATGTTTATGCTTGTGCATTTACCATGTTGTTTGTTTCTTTCCGGCGTTGCTTCTTAGTTCCTATAAGGTTGCGATTGTGAGGATTCGTTCGACTACTCTCGTTCGTCTACTTCATGGACTCGTTCTTCTTCCTAGCGGGATTTCAGGCAAGATGAACGCTACCCTGGATCTCACTACTATCATTGCTATGCTAGTTGCTTCGTTCTATCGCTATGTTGCGCTACCTATCACTTGCTCTTCAAGCCTCCTTATTTGCCATGTCAGCCTCTAACCTTTTTCACCCTTCCTAGCAAACCATTGCTTGGCTATGTTACCGCTTTTGCTCAGCCCCTCTTATAGCGTTGTTAGTTGCAGGTGAAGTTAAAGATTGCTCCATGGTGGACAGGATTATGTTGGGATATCACAATATCTCTTATTTAATTAATGCATCTATATACTTGGTAAAGGGTGGAAGACTCGGCCTTATGCCTGGTGTTTTGTTCCACTCTTGCCGCCCTAGTTTCCGTCATACCGGTGTTATGTTCCCGGATTTTGTGTTCCTTACGCGGTTGGGTGATTTATGGGACCCCCTTGATAGTTCGCTTTGAATAAAACTCCTCCAGCAAGGCCCAACCTTGGTTTTACCATTTGCCTCACCTAGCCCTTTTTCCCTTGGGTTTCCGGAGCCCGAGGGTCATCTTTATTTTAACCCCCCCCCCCCGGGCCAGTGCTCCTTCTAGTGTTGGTCCGAACCGAGCAGCCTGCGGGGCCACCACGGGGCAACTCAAGGGCTGGTTTTACTCGTAGCTTGACTTATCCGATGTGCCCTGAGAACGAGGTACGTGCGACTCCTATCGGGATTTCTCGGCACATCGGGCGGCTTTGCTGGTCTTGTTTTACCATTGTCGAAATGTCTTGTAAACCGGGATTCTGAGTCTGATCGGGTCTTCCTGGGAGAAGGTATATCCTTCGTTGATCGCGAGAGCTTATCATGGGCTAAGTTGGGACACCCCTGCAGGGTATAAACTTTCGAAAGCCGTGCCCGCGGTTATGGGCAGATGGGAATTTGTTAATGTCCGGTTGTAGATAACTTGACACCTGATTCGAATTAAAACGCATCAACCGTGTGTGTAGCCGTGATGGTCTCTTTCCGGCGGAGTTCGGGAAGTGAACACGGTTTTGGGTTATGTTTAACGTAAGTAGGAGTTCAGGATCACTTCTTGATCATTGCTAGCTTCACGACCGTTCCTTTGCTTCTCTTCTCGCTCTTATTTGCGTATGTTAGCCACCATATATGCTTAGTCGCTGCTGCAACCTCACCACTTTACCCCTTCCTTTCCCTTTAAGCTTTGCTAGTCTTGATACCCATGGTAATGGGATTGCTGAGTCCTCGTGGCTCACAGATTACTACAATAACAGTTGCAGGTACAGGTTATGCGATGATCATGACACGAGAGCGATGTTTGCTTGTTTTGGAGTTCTTCTTCTACTTCTTCTTCAATCAGGGGATAGGTTCCAGGTCGGCATCCTGGGCTAGCAGGGTGGATATCGTTTGAGTTTTTGTTTGTGTTTCATCCGTGGTCGGATGGTGCTCTTATGTAAGATGATGTTGTAATCGTGTGTCATTGTATGCCTTATGTATGTATCCCTATCTATTATGTAATGTTGATGTAATGATATCCACCTTGCAAAAGCGTCTTCAAGATGCGCTTCTATCCTTGGTGGGACCTTCGAGTTCCTTTAGGATAGGGTTGCATCTTGGGCGTGACATACTACTGGGCCGGTACGAGTGGGGTGCGTCCCCCTGCTGTTCTGCACTGTTATTTGGTGCTTGACACATCGACCCAGTTGCTATATGTCCCACATGTCGGTGACAAGAAGTACAAAATTCATGAAAGGGAGCGACTTAGTTTTGGAAAAAATTGTTTTTACGGAGTACGTACCCACTAGGGTTTATAGGGCTCATGGAAAAAACATTCGTTTTTTCGTTTGGTAAGTCTCAATTCTACTACTAGTAGTAGTACCACTACATGTTGGATTTCGAGGTGCGTTAGATCACCCGATGCAAGAAGTGTCAAGAGGAAACTCACCAATGCATGTAGAAGTTCATGGAAATTTAGTGGTCATTCATGCATTTGTTCTAATTAATGCCTCGGTAAACATAACTTTTTGAGAAAAACGAGCATACTAATTACTTGTGCAAACTACGAAATTAATTCGACCACTCACCGTCTACCTTGGTTGGAGAGATTTTGAAATTGAGCCATAAACTGGAAAGGAGGGAGTAGTAACTTTTGTCTCGATTACTATTTGTGGCCTTGTATAGATGCAAAATGTATTTTTTTATAGTGGCCTTGTATAAGTAAATGGAGGGAGTACTAAATACATATATGTACCAAACAATATGATAATCTCTCTAACCAAGGTACGTAGTAGGGACGAGGAGTAAACGGAGGGAGTAGTAAAATTTTCTCCTTGTGCTGCGAGCCACCGCGCGTGTGGGCGAGGGAGCGGGCGTAAGGCGTACAGTAGTACTACTACTACTACTCGTAAGCAAGCTTCACCTCATCCTGTGAGCCACCGCGCCCGTGGGCGGGGGAGACGGCGTACTAAGCAAGCTTCTCCTCGTTCTGCGAGTTGACGGGACACATCAAAAGTACTCCAGTGTATAGAGCCTTGCCTCTAAGGTAGGACCCACATAGTTTGCCTCTTTTTTAACATAACACATCAAGTCGCAATTTGTTTGTTCACCCGTGGTAGACGATCCCCCCTCCACCAAGTGGACAACCAGTACACGTGTCAAATTACCACGTGGGCTGCCTTTTCGTACAGAAATGAGCTCCACCGTGTACCCGCGTGGGCGTGGTTGGGAAAGAGACGGGAGTACGTGCGTCGTGCGTGCACCTCTTCTCTTTGTGCACATCCCCCACCTACGTGGGTGTGTGAGAGAGAGATACAAACCTAGACATAATGCGCCGTCCATCCCCATGCCTCCGCCCAGTCCGACCACTAGTCACCACCACGCCCCACTCCTCCTCACCTTATCTCTCATCTTTCTCCCTCCATTTTTATATACAAGGGGCCACTATCAAAATTACAATTTGCAGATATACAAGGCCACTAACACTAATCGATGCAATATTAATGGTGTTTGCCTCGTGGTACTAGCAAAGGAGGACATTAATTATCCCTTGCATGCATGCGGGAGTTTGTAAAAAAATGCATCTTGATGTTCCGTGCAATGCACGGGCATCTTGCTAGTCCATGAAAACAACACATAGCAAAATTCCATGGCGAACGAGGGATTTGAATCTGTTGGGAGGGGCTGTTTGGATCTTGCCCGGGGTAGCCAAAATATTGGCCTTTTGTCCACCAGTGCCTTTTCCACCGATGAACAAGGAATGGCTCGGGTGCTCATGCATCCTCCAGCGTGCAGGTTGGAGACGAGCTCGCATAAGCTGTGTTTTTTTTGTCCCACAACGCCGCCCGAGCCGCCCGCAGACCGACCGGCGACCCGCAAATTACGCCATCCAACCATAGCCGCACACATTATGACAGCAACTCAACCAACCAGACGAAATTCACGCAAACACGTAGACAAACTGATATTTCACATAACAATGACGGAAATCATATAAAATACCGGATTTTCATACAAACATGACGGATTTCATTACATTCAAATGAACTATGCGGTGCTAGTTCTGGACAGCACAGATATATAATACCTGGCCTAAATGGTCGCCCGCCGATCGATTTGTGTTCCTCATGTCTGGCAGCATGATCACCAGACTACCGGGAGCCCCAGAGGTATATGCTTCAGCGCAAAGGACGGCTCGCTTTCCCACTGCCCAACTGATATCATTGGCTGATGCTAGAAGATGATGGTGGCCGGCACCAGTTCGAGTTCATCATCGGCCACTACTTCGCCATGGCCAGCACCGGCTCGAGTTCATCCTAACATTTCCCTCTTCCGTGGAGCCCATGTGGGGTTGACGAAGGTCCTCGCAACAAAAGGATCCGGCAAGACACCTGCTGTGTGCGCCGGCGTCGCCTCCGTGGTGGCCTTCATGGGACCCAAGTGGCGGCGGCCTCCCGTGTTCTACTTCTCCTCGATGATGGCGGCGGACGCGGAGGCGCTGGCCACTGACTCGTCGCTCTCCGCGCACCCGGCTTCTGTCGCTGCTTGCATGGCGCGGCCGCCGGCATGGGAGTATCAGCCACAGAAACAGGAGACGCGGTACGAGGCAGCGGCGTGGATGGCAGCAACGACACTCGTGTGCCGCTCCTAGTCGAGCTGGCCTGGAGCGGCGAGTTGCTGAACCGCGCGCCGGCTTGGGGCGGTAACTGGCTCCGTTGGGAGAGGGGAGGGAGGTGGATCAGCGAGCTGCATAGCTCGTATCCGGTGGGCTACCCAGTCGGCTTAGATGCGGAATAACTACTCTTCGTAAGCCATTGTAAGAGTGGACAAAATGGTGAAGGAGGAGATAGGGGAGCGGCGGAGGTGTGCGATTCTTGGCCAGCGTTTGGCCTTGTTTAAATAGGAGATTAAATAGGCGACGGACGGGAGGAGCTCGGTCGGCGTTGCGTTTAATGCCAGCCCGGTCATGAACGGACGTGTGTCCAGAGTGGGTTTCTCGGCTTCCACACGGGCGGGTTTCATGGAGGCGTTTGAATGCGGGAAGGAGGCGTGTTCAACCGGGGGTGTAGTGAGTGGCGCCCTCGACTCTGACCTAGGACACCGTGCCGTTCTTTCACTGACGTGTGGGCTCTTTGGGTACATGGCATGCATGTTAGTGACCCAACACGGGCATCGCACAGCAGAGGAACCTTTGGTGGGCCAGGGCGGTCAGAAGCGGGCATTTCATAAACCGATGATTGTTCATTGAGTGTGACGTCATCTTTTTCATGTAGATAAGCCTACTATGTTGATAGCATGTTCGATACGTTGTGATTCATAAAGACCGCTGCAAACATCAATGTTCTGCTTATCACAGATAAGATTGAGTAATACCCGTAACAATCCATGTCCATAACAAAGGGTGCATGCACGTATAGGTTGAGCGTGTGTCTTGCGTCGTGTGCTGTGTGCATGCAGGCGTGCGAGTGTTGCGTGCATGCAAGGGTACGTTTCAGTGTTGCATGCATGGGTGCGTACGTGCGTGTGTTCGTGAGTGCATGTGTACGTGTCAGTGTTGCATGCCAGCATGCGTGCGTGTGTACATTATGTGTACGTGTCAGTGTTGCACGCCTGCATGGGTGCGTGTCTTGCGTGCGTGCATGTGTACATGCGGGGTGAGGCTACACGTCAGTCGACTGACTTTTTAATCTCTGGTCATTAGATTTTCCAGCCGTTGGATACGAAATCAAGGGCCTCCAGTTTATCATCAAACTCCACCCCCTAAGCCACTAGCCACCATCGGCCGAACCGCCGGCCCCCGCCGCCCACAGCCGGCCCCCGCCGCCCACGGCCGGCCCGCGCCGCTACGCCACCCTGCCCTCCCCGAAACCACTCCCCACCGCCGGTCCGTCGCCGCACCAGCCATCCCTCTAGGCCCCCCGCGCCGAGCTTTTTCTCCGGCGATCCCCACCCCACTCCCCAATCAATGCCCCCCCCAACCAGAGGTCTCACGACTTTGAATACCCACCGACCACTAATTTATTACAATTTTTGTCCTTCATATATGCGCTGACGGGTGGGCCCTATGGTAATGTGCGCTGCTGAATGTGGACCGTTTGACTGACAATTGATCGTGTTATCAACAAATTACGGAGTTGTATGGTGAGCCAATGACCGTATGATCACCCTAAAATGTACTCCTATTTTATTAACACAGTACAGACTCAAACTACCATTTTCTTTCTTTCATATACGGGCTGACGGGTGGGCCCCACGGTTACGCACCCCGATGGTGCAACACTAGTTGCGCCAAGTGGAACGTTTGACTGGTCAATTGATTGTGTCATCAACAAAATATGGAGTTGTATGGGTGAGCCAGTGACCGTATAATCATGACATGCATTTGTTTAACACGGTACAGACGCAAGGGCTCATATATACGCGCAAGCACTCACCGCTATAAGCGCACACACGCGGACCGTACCCCTATGATCACCTTCGAGAGTGTGGGCCAGCATATATGATCTTGAGATTTTAGGAAGTCACCATAGGTGCCTCGCAGTCGAGTGGAACGTCTCCTCCCACTGAACGCACATCGCTGGAAAATATTGAAATTAACACAAGATAAATGCGAGCACCTGGACTTTAACCTTGGTGGGCTCGAGAAACCATTGTCCTCCTAACCATCCAACCACATGTTGGTTAGCATGACAAAATGTATGTGGTGACCATCATGAGCTTATTCTGAAGTCCAGTGACCTTATCGTGCTTTCGCTTCAAATACAATGACTGTAAGTGTCGCCAACAAAATACGGAGCATGCATCAAATGCAAAGTCCGTCAGTGTCATCAACAAAATATGGAGACGTATCGTGAGCTAGATACCATTGTACTATTGTATATGCTTATTTTCTTAGTGGCCGATTGCGTGTGTGGTGTGGTGGGAACATCATTTCTAGTTGTGGTGGGTCAACATGAAGACTCATGGGTCGGTTCCATCCTGCGCCACATATAGGCTGGACCGAGACGCATTATACAAAGACCCATGTGGAGGACTCGGCGTACAACACGAAGCTATCAGAGTCGCAGAGGACTCTATCCCCACTCGTGATAAGCCAACTATATATGATTTGTAACCCTAGGCCCCCAGTATGTTACAGAAGCTTGGGGGCTAGTTCGTCGATAGTATACACACACGCACAATGCCTGGTATTCACGTGTACTTTGTACACACCCCTATCACTAATATACAGTACCAGGAGTAGGCTCTTTCTTCAACTGCAAGGGTCCGAACTAGGGTAAAACTTTGCCTCGTATTACCATCCAGCCTAACAGCCAGGGATATCCTACCGAATGATATGATGAAATCATATTTGCCAACTACTAAGAGAGAGGTGTGTCTGGGGGGGGGGGGCAATGTGTGCGAGAGAAGCCTAAAGATAATGTGCATGCGGGAGACATGTAGGAACATATATGTGCGTATAGAAGGCTAGTAGAGACCGTGCATGTGTATACATGCATGTGAGAGAAATAGTGTTTTCCAACTGAGATTAGTGAAAAGAGTTGTCAGGACCCCGATTCTATGCCACACCGATCTAGCATGTAACACCTCATATCACTTTGCGGCCTCATGCACGGTATTCCCACGGGTGTCGCCTTACCATGCCCGAGACCGTTTGCGCCTTTTGGCACACGTATATGATAGTGTCGCTAGCATCCATATGACAAAGAACCCGGGCTGACATGGCTAGTCGTGAACCCAAAGTGGCACTAACTTACAGGGACAGGCATACATGACCCAACATTGAACGTGTCGGTCATCAGCGAGAGAATCCGGGCTGTAGCAGCTGGGCTAGCAGGACTCCGGTAAACCGGGCTGTAGCAGGCTAATAGGACTCCGGTAGACCCCGCTTGACATTTCCCTGAAGGGACAGACACAGGAACGAAGAAGGACACATGTCGGCCAGCCTAAGTGTTCCGGAGCAGTAGCAAGCTACCAGGGCTCAGTGGAAGCACTGGGAGACATTTCCCGGTAAGAGAGGCTACTAAGGATAAACAACTAGATAGTCAGATCCTACACATAGCAATACACATTACACGTACGCATAACATGCAAGTATGTGATGTACAACATGGCATCACAACATAACTCAACCACTCATATAGATAAGGCTCAAAGAGCCAACATAGCATTTATTTCAAACAGGGGTCACATGACCCAACATTCAGAGCATACAAGCAACAAGCGTAAGTATTACATGTCTGAGTACAGACATCTACAAATGAAAAAGGCTGAAGAGCCCGACTATCTACAACATCCGATCAAGATCGTAGCTGAGGTACAAGCTACTTGTTGAAGTCCACAAGAACACTAGTAAGACCGAAGTCTCCGCTGCAAAAACATAAATAAAGCAACATGAGTACAAAGGTACTCAGCAAGACTTACATAAGATCCTATCATACATGCATTTGTATCAAGAAGGTAATGTGGGGTTTAGTTGCAGCAAGCCAGCTTTGACTCAGTGGCTATCTTGTTCTACAACTACGAGAAACTTCTTTGAGGTAATATGGCGCACACGAGTCCACTAATCACCACATAATACACTACTATGGATTCATCCCCGTCTCCCTACGAGAAGGCCATCCATAGCACTCACACTTTGTCTTGAGCATTTTAGAGTATCCACTTCAAGTTGTCTATGTACCATGTAAGCATCCAAGAAGTCCATAACCGCGGACCCGGCTATTCGAATAGATCATGTTAACCCTGCAGGGGTGTACTTCTTCACACACGCTCTCGCCACTTACCACCATGTACACATCGTGTATCTCGGCAACCTTCAAGCGGAAGTCTGGCGAGGGAGTCGGCCACGACCTGACTAACCACACAAGACCCTAGCCCAGGTTTATCGCCTATTCGGGTTCCATCCGCAAGGAGATCCGGCCGAGGTGTCGCTCACGGCCCCAAACGATGTGTGCAGGGTTCCCGAACCCACCATCCGGGTGCCACTCGGTACACCAGGCCACGTGTGCCTAGTTTGTCCCAAGCCCACCCTACCGGGTGCCACTTGGTAGAAAAATAGCACTACCTACAAACACCAGAAACTAGTTGCAACTCCTGGACAGAGATCAAGTTGGTTAATAAGTCGAGAGGGCTTGGAGCGCCCGGAGCCCAATGTGTGGTAGTATCGGGTCATTGGACAACATACATAGAACTCAGTGCTTAAGGACGGTTCCAGTGAGACAACCCACCATGTACTCCTACATGGCCTCTCACCGCTACCTTTACCAAATCGTGTTCACACACTTCACTCTCAGCATCAGAACAAGAGCACTGCACTCCAATTCATTCCCAATGAATCAGACCTGACACACTCTAAGCAATAGCAGGCATAGCATGGTAGAAACACAACAATGGCTTCAATCAACTCCTACACATGCTAATGGGTTTCAACTATTTATTGTGGCAATGACAGGTCATGCAAAGGAATGGGTTCAACTACCGCAGCGCAAAGTAGCAATTGAATCGTTGTTGTCCTAATGCAATAAATGAGAGCAGGAGCGAGAGAGTAGGATTGTATCAGAATGAACAAGGGGGTTTGCTTGCCTGGTAGATCAACAGAGGGGGCACTGCTCCTCAGACAGGTACTCTGGAGCACTCTCCGGAGCAGGACCTATCGAGAAGGAACGGTGTCGACAATCAATACACAAGCATATGCAACAATATGATGCATGAACATGGCATGTAGATGTGATGTTGTTTGAGCTAATGCAACTAGCATTCTGTTTGAATGAAGTCCATTTGAACCAAGGGTTCAAATGCAAGTCCAAATTAAGCTCTTATCTATACCATTTACATGTTTTCACTTATATAGTTGGTATAAGTTGGTTTGCATGCATGAAACTAGTACAGATGGAAAGATTGCATTTTTGATAATTTTTCATATATAAATTATTTCAATCTGAGCTATGGTTGAATTTCTATGATTTTTTGAAGTTTGAATCATTTTCTGGAATTTCCTGATTAATTTTAAATCCAGAAAATGAATAACTACGTCAGCCTGATGTCAGCGAGTCAACGGCCAGGTCCAGGTCAAACCTGACCAGCGGGACCCATGTGTCAGTGTCTAACCTAACTAATCTAGTTTAGTTAGTGGCCTCGGGTCCACATGTCAGTATCAGCAGGCTAATTAAGTTTAATTAACATCTAACTAAAATTAGCAGGGGCCTGGGCCCACTTGTCAGGCCGGCGAGGTCAAAGGGTCAAACCCTTGGTCAACGGGGTCAAACCCGGTCAACCGGGGCTATCCCCACCAGCGACTCGACACCGGCGAGGCCAGACGCGGAGGCGGCCTGCGGGAATCGCCCTCCGGCGACCAAACGCATGGCGGAGACCACCTACGTGATGCCCAGGCTCACGCGCATCCAATGGGTCACGCGGGAGGCCGTGGGGTGGCCGGAGGTGACGGCAGCATCGACTGCGGCGGCTGCCGGAGTTTGAGCGCGAGCGGGGATGCGGCTGTGGTGTGCGAGGGAGAGAATGGAGAGGGGGAGGAGGAGCGGCAGCTCACAACGGTTGCAGAAGGCGTCTAAGCGGGCTCGGGGACGGCCGGACTGTGACGTGCGGGCGGTGGAGATCTACGGCGGCCGGCGGTGAAGAAGACGACGGTGACGACGATGGAGGCCGTCCGGAGGTGCGTGGCTCGACGGAGAGGTGGACGGCGACGTGGCAGAGGTTCTGAGCTGGTCGGAGAGGCGAGGGAGAGGCGGTGGCTACGGCAATGGCGAACGGCGGCAACGGCAGTGCTCGGGCGGTCGCGCAGGAGAGAAACCAGGGGAGGGGGAGGAATGAGAGAGAGAGAGGGGCGGGGCGTCGTGGCGACGTCCAGGGAGGCCAGAGCGATGAGGGGGGGAGAAGCAGGAGGTGGCGGGGAGACGTGGCCAT
>NC_041387.1:177194438-177225186 GCF_002162155.2 Triticum dicoccoides | reverse complement strand
AGGCCGTCCGGAGGTGCGTGGCTCGACGGAGAGGTGGACGGCGACGTGGCAGAGGTTCTGAGCTGGTCGGAGAGGCGAGGGAGAGGCGGTGGCTACGGCAATGGCGAACGGCGGCAACGGCAGTGCTCGGGCGGTCGCGCAGGAGAGAAACCAGGGGAGGGGGAGGAATGAGAGAGAGAGAGGTGCGGGGCGTCGTGGCGACGTCCAGGGAGGCCAGAGCGATGAGGGGGGGAGAAGCAGGAGGTGGCGGGGAGACGTGGCCATGGCCGGCTGTGGCGCGGCCACGCAGCAGCTCCTACTGACAGGAGCTTGAAGAAGCTCCTAGCAGTTGGGCTGGGCCGCCTGCTGGCTGGGCCAGCCTGTTGGGCCACTGGGCCAGGCCAGGCTGCACAGGGAGGTAAGCGCCAGGTAGGTTTTTTCCATTTTGTTTTCTTTTCTATTTTTCTGACATTTGTTTTGATTTAATAATAATAATAAATCATTTTATTTACTTATACCAACTTTTGTAGAAACTAGTGGTATTATTCCAGAGCTCCTCAACAAATGGCATAATTTTTGGACATATATTATATGTATAACAAATATATATCCAATGCAAATAATTATGCATTAATTCCAAATGCCCAAAATAAATACTTATGAGCTCCTAAAAATATTGGTTTGATTTTTATCTCTGTCCAATATTTTCAGAGAGCAACATGAACATTTTCTTGGACCTTTTTGGAGCAATTTTTATCTAGGTCATTTTCAGAGATGATTCTGAGGGTTTCACAAATCCTCATTTCAAATTTAAATGGAATTTAAACATGATGCACAAATGACTAGCTAGCCTAGGTCATACCAGAACTAGGGATGTGACAAGAGTGGTACATAGTAGTTAGAAAGAGAGAGAGAGAAACAGAGAGAGCATGTGCGTGAGACACCCTGAGAGAGATTGTGAGCATGTGTGAAAGAAAAATACTGATGCATATAAAGTGTGTGCACTTATGCGTTAGATAGAGAGATATATAACGCGTTTGTGAGAATGGGACGAGGCATAGTGCATCTACGTGTAAAAGGCGATTCTATGCATTAAATTAGAATATAAATGGCATTATTATTTTTGGATGAGATCATGAATTTTGCAAATTGCGTATGGACGAAAATCAGTCTATCAGACACCCATACTCTATTGAATTCTAGCATGTGCATGTGTTTATTTCATATTATCGATCCATAGAGTGAGAGCGGTTTGAAATACAGGCAATGGATGCTTTTGCAATTCATATATAAACATTAATTAGTGCACTCCATGTTGTTAGTGTGAAGCACTTTATACATTTGTCACTTGCATGGATACATTCCAAATTGCTAGCTATGAAATAGAATACATGTCGAATTCAACATAAAGGGGGTTTCGAAGATTCGAATTCATAGGAAGTGCATTCATCTATTTGAATCCGAGATAATGGCATTTATAAATCAGATGTAAAAGGGGGCATCAATCTTTGTTGTGAGTTTGAACATGTTATATATATTCATACGCATATCTAACTTTTTTTTGCAACCAAGGAGATTATATCTGGAACCATGCATGAACTGAGGTAAGTTGCATATTTTTTAATATATACTCATGTACAATGTATATTCAAATGTACCCCCTCCATTCCAAAATAATTGTAGCTTTAGGATTTTCAAGAGTAAAGATTTGTGAAGTTTGACAAATCCTGAAAGTTCAATTCAAGAGAACCGAAAACGTTAATGCTTCTGCTCCCAAATATTGAACGAAGCGCCAAATAGGCCTGTGGTCACCCGAAATCGCGCGAGACTAATGTTTGGTGGTAGGAAATTACTGTCCTGACTCTGGCCCGTGTAGCCTATCGGCCCGATGTCCAAAGGTCTAAACCGGGGTAGGTTTGTAACTTCACCAAGATGCTAGTCTCAACCGCCTCCGAGAAGCATTCATACGCCATGGACGCCTAAACACCCATGCGCTCGACCGAAATCTATCCTGCCCACATTTGGGACACCTGAGATTACTGTCCTACCTCCAACCTGCAATATGTCCAAAATTATAGATGGGGGCAGAGTTTGTAACTCTCCCCAAATTTCAAACAAGCGCGTCTCAAACCGAAACATTGTTCCCCCTTAGTTCCCCACTTCCCTCCGTTTCCCCATTCATACTCCGTGGGTGCCAAAACGCCCTCTCCACCAGCCACGAAACCCCAGCCTCCTCCGTCCTCCACCCCATAGCGGCCAATCCACCACCGCCCTCCTCCATCACGCCAGAGCCGGTACCCCGACGTCGTCATCCAACGCAACCACAACCGCAACGCCCTCAAGGACTTAGCAGCTGAAGCCGAGGCAAAGCTGCCTCCACGACACCGACGCCGACGTGCGCCGTACCAGAACCACTCTGACCACGCCGTCCTGCGCCTCACTGCTGCCGCTCCACTGTCGCAACCGTCCACCGCACCGGAGCTGTTCCCGCTACACCGTCGTTCGCCGCCTCGGATCTGGTTCCCTGCCACCGACAGACGGCCACCGCACCACACTCAACAACTTGGCCATGGGTTCGTCCAAGGCTCCACCGTCCTCCACAACTTCTCGTTTCCAGCGAACCACAAGAAGATCGTTGGAAAAACAGAAGGAGGACATAGCACTGCTAGTAGAAAGAGGTACTCCTCTTCCCTTATTCATGCAAATCTTACGTCTCTGCTCACACCATATTCATCCCACGAAAGAAACTAGTTGAGCACTTCTTACTGCATCTTCTTCGTGATACTAAATGCACAAGGTTTCCTTCCTTTACTATTTCACCTTTGCTAGAGGTCAGTAGCCCGCCTGGATTTCAATTCCGGGCCAGTCGAACCGCAATTAAAAGAAGCAGCACCCGCTTAGGTGCGCGGAGCACCTAGTCCGCCTGTTCCCCGGGGAAGCGGTGCATCGGTGTCTATCATAGGGGTGTGGGGCGCAGGAGCTGCTTGCGCCCGATCTGGAGGTCAGCGGGACTTGAATGGATGGCCGGGGGCGGTGCCAAGCACGGCGGTGTGGTGAGGTCAAGGGGAGGGCTCAGGCAGGGGAGGAATACTAGGCAGGTGGTCGCTGGCGTTTCAAGGAAGATCGTCAACACTGACTGGCTGGAGGTAGATGAAGGCAATCTGCCCGTTCTTTGTACATCGGACGGTGCAGAAAAAATGGACTGACCTATTTGCTTTCAGTCGACTGTTATTTTCATAGAATCATGTAGTAATTTAGTGTGCCATGCATGTTGTAGAGCTATCATATGTCTCCCGTCATTTATTTCTCACCGACCTGCTATCTGCTACCTTTACACTGTACTAATTGTGCACACACTTCACCCATACTCACACTATTGTTTTTTTATGCATGGGTATTTCAGACTCTAACGTAGTGTTGATGAATGCAGAAAAGAAAAGATAGAAGTCGCTCCAGTGTAATTCGAAGATAAGCACTAAGCATTTCAGCGCTCTAATGGGTGCAGTGTCAGCAGTTGGAGACAGTAAACGTAGCTCTGCAGTTGATGATCTCAATTGCCACACACAACCATCCTAGGTGCTTGCTTTAACTTCGCACTGTCAAATGTGGTTACATGTTGCATATGGTGTCTAGCTTGTATTGCTTCCAATTTGGTTAAATTGCATATGCTTACTTTACACATTATACCTTTGATAATGACATGCCATCCTGTTTTTGATACATACTACATATGTCTATTAACCATGTTTGTACATCAAACTAATGCTCTTTTGTATCCCTCGTCAATCACTTATGATGAGACAGTCACCCGAGTGGGTTACTGTGAGACGCCCTACTCGTTTAAAGAGTGCAGTGTCATCCTCCCCACATGATTCTCAAGAAACAGCAAGGCTAAATGAAGATAGTTAACGTAGCTCTCTAGTTTATCACTGCAATTCCCCCACACCACCATCGCAGGTGCTTGCTCTTACTTGGCAGTGTGATATGTGGTTGCATGTTGCATATGGTGTCTACCTTGTAATGCTTCTAATTAGGGTAAATTGCATCTGCTTAGTTAACACATTATACCTGTGAATATGACATGCCTTCCTGATTTTGGTACATACTACGTCTTTCTATTAACCATGTTCTTACATCAAACTACTTTTCCTGTGTATCCCTCATCAATCACTTCTGACGATACACCTTCAAGTTGACAGTGTAATATTGGTTGCATCTTGCATATCATTTCAAACATGTATTGCCTCTAATTTGTTGAAGTGCCACTTATAATGAGGTACATCTAACTTGGTAGAGTGATTTTGGTTGGATCTTTCATATGGTGTCTAGATTGCATTGCTTCCAATTTGTTGAAATGCCTTCTGCTTAGCGTTTTTCATACATATTCCATCCTCCTACAATGTGGTTGCCATACATAAAAGTTGTGTTCGTCAGTATCATGCATCAACGAATTTGGAAGTGCGAATTTCATTCCTTTTACTTGTGTGTTTACTTGACAAGGCAAAATCTGAAAGGACGAAGGCACGCAATGATGGTGGTCCTCTAGAGCAACCGAAACAGATGATCTCTGCAGATTCTCCTGCTACTCGTACTGCAGTGCTAGTTCCAAATCTCATCTCCCCTACTCCACAACCCAAGGTGCTTGCTCTAACATGGCAGTGTGATATCTGGTTGCATGTTGCATATGGTGCCTAGCTTGTATTGCTCCTAATTTGTTAAACTGCATCTCCTTAGCTTACACATTATACATGTGAATATGACACGCCTTCCTGTTTTTGGTACATACTACATCTGCCTATCACACCATGTTATTACATCAAACTACTGTTCTTGTGTATCCTGCATCTATCGCTTATGATGAGACAGTCAGGCGCGTGGGTTAATATGAGATGCAATACTCTTATAAAGAATGCAATTTCATCCTCTCCACATGATTCTCAAGAAACAGCAAGCCTAAATGAAGATATTGAATGTAGCTCTGTACTTGAAGACCGCACTTCCCCTACACCACCATCACAGGTTGCTCTAACTTCGCAGTGTGATATGTGGTTGCATGTTGCATACGGTGTCTAGCTTGTAATGCTTCTAATTAGGATAAATTGCATCTGCTTAGTTTACACACTATACCTGTGAATATGACATGCCTTCCTATTTTGGTACACACTACATCTATGTGTTAACCTTGTTCTTACATGAAACTACCTCTCTTCTGTATCCTGCAACAATCACTTATGATGAGTCACCTTTATTCGTTGCATATTGCATATTATTTCTAGCCCGTTGCCATGTATTTCTTCTAATTTGGTCAAATACATTTGTCAGGGCACCCTTTTAATTTGGCAGAGTGATATTGGTTTCATCTTTCATATGGTTTCTAGCTTGCATTGATTCTAACAAGTTCAAGCACCTTGTGCTTAGTTTACACTTTATACATCATACATGTCAATATGTCACGCCGTCCTGTTTTTCATACATATTCCATCCTCCTATCATGCGGCTGCCTTACATGAAAGTAGTGTTCGTCAGTATCATGCATCAATGAGTTCAGAAGAGCAAATTTTATTCCTTTCTCTTGTGGGTTTGACTTGACAAGGCAAAATCAAGAAAGAGGATGGAAAAGAGTAAGGAAGGCGATGATGGTGCTCCTCTGCAGCAACGTAAACGGAGCAATTGTACCGATTCTCCTTGTACTGATAGTGCATTGCAAGGTCCAAGTCTCCGCTCCCCTACTCCACCATCCAAGGTCCTTGCTCTAACTTGGCAGTGTGATATCTGGTTGCATGTTGCATATGGTGTCTAGCTCGTATTGCTCCTAATTAGTGTAAACTGCATCTGCTTAGCTTACACATGATACATGTGAATATGACACGCTTTCCTGTTTTTGGTACATACTATGTTTGTCTATCACACCATGTTCTTACATGAAACTACTCTTCTTGTGTATCCTGCATCAGTCACTTATGATGGGACACCTTTAAGTTGGCAGTGTGATATTGGTTTGTGTCTTGAATATGAGTTCTAAAATGTATTGCTTCTAGTTTGATGAACGCCACCTATGACGAGACGGGTTTAACTTGGCAGAGTGATATTGATTGCACCTTCCATATGGTGTCTTGCAGTGTTTCTAATTTATTGAAGTGCCTTCTGCTTAGTTACCACATCATAGGTGTGAATATGTCAAGCCGTCCATTTTTTCGTACATATTCCATCCTCGTATCATGACTTTGCCTTTCATCAGAGTAGTGTTTGTCAGTATCATGCATGAATGAGTTCTGAAGAGCGAATTATATTCCTTTTTCTTGTCGGTTTGACCTCACAATGCAAAATCAATAAAGCTGAAGGAAATTGGCAAGGCATTGGATGATGGTGGTCCTTTCGAGCAACTGAAACGGAGGTTCTCTACAGATTCTACTCCGCCATCCTCCCAACAAGATTCGCAAGACAACGCAAGGCTAGACAGTAAACGTAGTTGTGTAGATGATGAGCACATCTCCCCTACTCCACCATCACAGGTGCTTGCTCTAACTTGGCACTATTATATGTGGTTGCATGTTGCGTATGATGTCTAGCTTGTATTGTTTCTAACTTTGTTGAATTGCATCTGCTTACTTTACACATAATGCATGTGAATATGACATGTGTTCCTGTTTCTACATCAGACTACTGTTCTTGCATATCCCGCATCAGTCACTTATGATAAGGCACCTTTAAGTCTCCACTGTGATATTGGTTGTGTCTTGCATATGATTTCTAGCATGTACTGCTTCTAATTTGTTGAAACGCCATACAGTTTGAACTTGGCAGAGTGATATTGGTTGCATCTTTCATATGGTGTCTAGCTTGCAGTGCTTCTAATTTTTTGAAATGCCTTCTGCTTAGTTACCACATCATAGGTGTGAATATGTCATGCCATCCTGTTTTTCATACATATTCCATCCTCGCATCATGTGTTTGCCTATCATCCGAGTAGTGTTCATCAGTATCATGCATGAATGAGTTCTGAAGAGTGATTTTTTCCCTTTTTCTTATCGGTTTGACTTCATAGTGCAAAATCATTACAGCTGAAGGAAATTAGCCCGACAGTGGATGATGGTGGTCCTTCGGAGCAACTCAAACAGGGGGTCTCTACAAATTCTATTCCTCCATCCTCCCAATAAGATTCGCAAGACAACACAAGGCTGGACAGTCAACATAGCTATGTAGATGATGAGCACATCTACCCTACTCCACCATCACAGGTGCTTGCTCTAACTTGGCACTATTATATGTGGTTGCATGTTGTGTATGATGTCTAACTTGTATTGCTTCTAACTTGAATTGCATCTGCTTACTTTATACATAATGCCTGTGAATATGACACGTGTTCCTGTTTCTAGAACATACGTGTACATGATGAGCACATCTCCCCTACTCCACCATCACAGGTGCTTGCTCTTACTTGGAACTGTTATATGTGGTTGCGTTTTCCGTATGATGTCTAGTTTGTATTGCTTCTAATAATGTTGAATTGCATCTATATAGCTTACAACTTATACCTACAACGATCACTTACCCATAAGACACATTTAACTTGGGACTGTGATGTAGGTGTTGGAAATATGCCCTAGAGGCAATAATAAAAGCATTATTATTATATTTCTTTGTTCATGATAATTGTCTTTATTCATGCTATAATTGTGTTATCCGGAAATCGTAATACATGTGTGAATAACAGACACCAACATGTCCCTAGTAAGCCTCTAGTTGACTAGCTCGTTGATCAATAGATAGTCATGGTTTCCTGGCTATGGACATTAGATGTCATTGATAACGGGATCACATCATTAGGATAATGATGTGATGGACAAGACCCAATCCTAAACATAGCACAAGATCGTATAGTTCGTTTGCTAGAGTTTTTGCAATGTCAAAGTATCTCTTCCTTCGACCATGAGATCGTATAACTCCTGGATACCGTAGGAGTGCTTTGGGTGTATCAAACGTCACAACGTAACTGGGTGACTATAAAGGTGCACTACAGGTATCTCCGAAAGTATCTATTGTTTTATATGGATCGAGACTGGGATTTGTCACTCCGTATGACGGAGAGATATCACTGGGCCCACTCAAGTAATGCATCATCATAATGAGCTCAAAGTGACCAAGTGTTTGGTCACGGGATCATGCATTACGGTACGAGTAAAGTGACTTGCCGGTAACAAGATTGAACGAGGTATTGGGATACCGACGATCGAATCTCGGGCAAGTAACATATCGATTGACAAAGGGAATTGCATACGGGGTTGATTAAATCCTCGACATCGTGGTTCATCCGATGAGATCATCGTGGAGCGTGTGGGAGCCAACATGGGTATCCAGATCCCGCTGTTGGTTATTGACCGGAGAGCGATCTCGGTCATGTCTACATGTCTCCCGAACCCGTAGGGTCTACACACTTAAGGTTCAGTTACGCTAGGGTTGTAGGGATATGTATATGTATATGCAGTAACCCGAATGTTGTTCGGAGTCCCGGATGAGATCCCGGACGTCACGAGGAGTTCCGGAATGGTCCGGAGGTAAAGATTTATATATGGAAAGTCCTGTTTCGGGCATCGGGACAAGTTTCGGGGTTATCGGTATTGTACCGGGACCACCGGAGGGGTCCCGGGGGCCCACCGGGTGGGGCCACCCATCCCCGGGGGCCACATGGGCTGTAGGGGGTGCGCCTTGGCCTGCTTGGGCCAAGGGCACCAGCCCCACTAGGCCCATGCGCCTAGGGTTTCCAAAGGGGAGGAGTCCTACTAGTGGAAGGCACCTCCTAGGTGCCTTGGGGGGGAGGGAAACCCCCCTTGGCCGCCGCACCCCCTAGGAGATTGGATCTCCTAGGGCCGGCCACCCCCCCTTGGCACCCCTATATATAGTGGGGGAGAGGAGGGACTTCATACCTGGTGTCCTTGGCCTTTGGTTGCCTCCTTCTCCCTCCCCAACACCTCCTCCATCTCCTTATTGCTAAGCGAAGCTCTGCCGGAGTACTGCAGCTCCATCAACACCACGCCGTCGTGCTGCTGCTGGTGCCATCTCCCTCAACCTCTCCTCCCTCCCTTGCTGGATCAAGAAGGAGGAGACGTGGCTGTTCCGTACGTGTGTTGAACGCGGAGGTGCCGTCCGTTCGGTGCTAGGATCTCCGGTGATTCGAATCACGTCGTGTTCGACTACATCATCCCCGTTCTTTGAACGCTTCCGCTCGCGATCTACAAGGTACGTAGATGCATCCAATGACTCGTTGCTAGATGAACTCCTAGATGATCTTGGTGAAACGAGTAGGAAAATTTTTGTTTTCTGCAACGTTACCCAACAGTGGCATCATGAGCTAGGTCTATGCGTAGTTCTTCTTGCACGAGTAGAACACAATTGGTTGTGGGCGTAGATTTGTCAACTTTCTTGCCGCTACTAGTCTTATCTTGCTTCAGCGGTATTGTGGGATGAAGCGGCCCGGACCAACCTTACACGTACGCTTACGTGAGACCGGTTCCACCGACTAACATGCACAAGTTGCATAAGGTGGCTGGCGGGTGTCTGTCTCTCCTACTTTAGTTGAAGCGGATTCGATGAAAAGGGTCCTTATGAAGGGTAAATAGAAGTTGACAAATCACGTTGTGGTTTCACGTAGGTAAGAAAACATTCTTGCTAGAACCCTACTTCAGCCACGTAAAACTTGCAAACAACAATTAGAGGACGTCTAACTTGTTTTTGCAGCAAGTGCTTTGTGATATGATATGGCCAAAGTTGTGATGAATGATGAATGATCTATATGTCATGTATGAGATGTTCATGCTATTGTAATAGGAATCACGACTTGCATGTCGATGAGTATGACAACCGGCAGGAGCCATAGGAGTTGTCTTTATTTTTTGTATGACCTGCGTGTCATTAAAGAACGCCATGTAAACTACTTTACTTTATTACTAAACGCGTTAGTCATAGAAGTAGAAGTAGTCGTTGGCGTGACAACTTCATGAAGACACGATGATGGAGATCATGATGATGGAGATCATGGTGTCGTGCCGGTGACAAGATGATCATGGAGCCCCGAAGATGAAGATCAAAGGAGCTATATGATATTGGCCATATCATGTCACTACTTTATATAATTGCATGTGATGTTTATTATGTTTTATGCATCTTGTTTACTTAGAACGACGGTAGTAAATAAGATGATCCCTTACAAAAATTTCAAGAAGTGTTCTCCCCTAACTGTGCACCGTTGCTACAGTTCGTCGTTTTGAAGCACCACGTGATGATCGGGTGTGATAGATTCTTACGTTCACATACAACGGGTGTAAGACAGTTTTACACAGCGAAAACACTTAGGGTTAACTTGACGAGCCTAGCATGTACAGACATGGCCTCGGAACACGGAGACCGAAAGGTCGAACACGAGTCGTATGGAAGATACGATCTACATGAGAATGTTCACCGACGATGACTAGTCCGTCTCACGTGATGATCGGACACGGCCTAGTCGACTCGGATCGTGTAACACTTAGATGACCAAAGGGATGTCAAATCTGAGTGGGAGTTCATTATAATTTGATTAGATGAACTTAATTATCATGAACTTAGTCTAAATTTTTACAATATGTCTTGTAGATCAAATGGCCAACGTAGTCCTCAACTTCAACGCGTTCCTAGAGAAAACCAAGCTGAAAGACAATGGCAGCAACTATACGGCCTGGGTCCGGAACCTGAGGATCATCCTCATAGCTGCCAAGAAAGATTATGTCCTACAAGCACCGCTAGGTGATGCACCTGTTCTCCCTGCGGAACAAGACGTTATGAACGCTTGGCAGGCACGTTCCGATGACTACTCCCTCGTTCAGTGCGGCATGCTTTACAGCCTAGAGCCGGGGCTCCAAAAGCGTTTTGAGAGACATGGAGCATATGAGATGTTCGAAGAGCTGAAAATGGTTTTCCAAGCTCATGCCCGGGTCGAGAGATATGAAGTCTCCGACAAATTCTTCAGCTGTAAGATGGAGGAAAACAGTTCTGTCAGTGAGCACATACTCACTATGTCTGGGTTGCATAACCGCTTGACTCAGCTGGGAGTTAATCTCCCGGATGATGCGGTCATTGACAGAATCCTCCAGTCGCTTCCACCAAGCTACAAGAGCTTTGTGATGAACTTCAATATGCAGGGGATGGAAAAGACCATTCCTGAAGTATTTGCTATGCTGAAATCAGCAGAGGTAGAAGTCAGAAAGGAACATCAAGTGTTGATGATCAATAAAACCACTAAGTTCAAGAAGGGCAAGGGTAAAAAGAACTTCAAGAAGGACGGCAAGGTAGTTGCCGCGCCCAGCAAGCAAGCTGCCGGGAAGAAGCCAAAGAAAGGACCCAAGCCCGAGACTGAGTGTTTTTATTGCAAGGAAAGTGGTCACTGGAAGCGGAACTGCCCCAAATACTTAGCAGACAAGAAGGCCGGCAAAACCAAAGGTATATTTGATATACATGTAATTGATGTGTACCTTACCAGTAATCGTAGTAACTCCTGGGTATTTGATACCGGTGCCGTTGCTCATATTTGTAACACACAACAGGAGCTGCGGAATAAACGGAGACTGGCGAAGGACGAGGTGACGATGCGCGTCGGGAATGGTTCCAAGGTCGATGTGATCGCCGTCGGCACGCTACCTCTACATTTACCTACGGGATTAGTTTTGAACCTCAATAATTGTTATTTTGTACCAAGTTTGAGCATGAACATTGTATCAGGATCTCGTTTAATTCGAGATGGCTACTCATTTAAATCCGAGAATAATGGTTGTTCTATTTATATGAGAGATATGTTTTATGGTCATGCTCCGATGGTGAATGGTTTATTCTTTATGAATCTCAAGCGTAATGCTACACATATTCATAGTGTAAGTACCAAAAGATGTAAGATTGATAGTGATAGTCCCACATACTTGTGGCACTGCCGCCTGGGTCACATAGGTGTCAAACGCATGAAGAAGCTCCATGCTGATGGACTTTTAGAGTCTCTTGATTACGAATCATTTGACACGTGCGAACCATGCCTCATGGGTAAAATGACCAAGACTCCATTCTCAGGAACAATGGAGAGAGCAACCAACTTATTGGAAATCATACATACTGATGTGTGCGGTCCAATGAGTGTTGAGGCTCGCGGTGGCTATCGTTATGTTCTCACCCTCACTGATGACTTGAGTAGATATGGGTATGTCTACTTAATGAAACACAAGTCTGAGACCTTTGAAAAGTTCAAGGAATTTCAGAGTGAAGTTGAGAATCAACGTGACAGGAAAATCAAGTTTCTACGATCAGATCGTGGAGGAGAATACTTGAGTCACGAGTTTGGTACACACTTAAGAAAATGTGGAATAGTTTCACAACTCACGCCGCCTGGAACACCTCAGCGTAATGGTGTGTCCGATCGTCGTAATCGCACTCTATTAGATATGGTGCGATCTATGATGTCTCTTGCCGATTTACCACTATCTTTTTGGGGCTATGCTTTAGAGACTGCCGCATTCACTTTAAATAGGGCCCCGTCGAAATCCTTGAGACGACACCGTATGAATTATGGTTTGGGAAGAAACCTAAGCTGTCATTTCTAAAAGTTTGGGGATGCGATGCTTATGTCAGGAAACTTCAACCTGAAAAGCTCGAACCCAAATCGGAAAAATGCGTCTTCATAGGATACCCTAAAGAAACTGTTGGGTATATCTTCTACCTCAGATCCGAAGGCAAGATCTTTGTTGCCAAGAATGGGTCCTTTCTGGAGAAAGAGTTTCTCTCGAAAGAAGTAAGTGGGAGGAAAGTAGAGCTTGATGAAGTATTACCTCTTGAACCGGAAAATGGCGCAACTCAAGAAAATGTTCCTGAGGTGCCTGCACCGACTAGAGAGGAAGTTAATGATAATGATCAAGATACTTCTGATCAAGCTCCTACTGAAATTCGAAGGTCCACGAGGACACGTTCCGCACCAGAGTGGTACGGCAACCCTGTCTTGGAAATCATGTTGTTAGACAACGGTGAACCTTCGAACTATGAAGAAGCGATGGCGGGTCCGGATTCCGACAAATGGCTAGAAGCCATGAAATCCGAGATAGGATCCATGTATGAAAACGAAGTATGGACTTTTACTGACTTGCCCGTAGAACGGCGAGCCATAGAAAATAAATGGATCTTTAAGAAGAAGACGGACGCGGATGGTAATGTGACCATCTATAAAGCTCGGCTTGTCGCTAAGGGTTATCGACAAGTTCAAGGGATTGACTATGATGAGACTTTCTCACCGGTAGCGAAGCTGAAGTCCGTCCGAATCATGTTAGCAATTGCCGCATTTTATGATTATGAAATTTGGCAAATGGACATCAAAACGGCATTCCTTAATGGTTTCCTTAAGGAAGAATTGTATATGATGCAGCCGGAAGGTTTTGTCGATCCTAAAAATGCTGACAAGGTGTGCAAGCTCCAACGCTCGATTTATGGGCTGGTGCAAGCATCTCGGAGTTGGAACATTCGTTTTGATGAGATGATCAAAGCGTTTGGGTTTACACAGACTTATGGAGAAGCCTGTGTTTACAAGAAAGTGAGTGGGAGCTCTATAGCATTTCTCATACTATATGTAGATGACATACTTTTGATGGGAAATGATATAGAACTTTTGGACAGCATTAAGGCCTACTTGAATAAGAGTTTTTCAATGAAGGACCTTGGAGAAGCTGCTTATATATTAGGCATCAAGATCTATAGGGATAGATCAAGACGCCTCATAGGTCTTTCACAAAGCACATATCTTGATAAGATTTTGAACAAGTTCAAAATGGATCAGTCCAAGAAAGGGTTCTTGCCTGTTTTGCAAGGTGTGAAATTGAGCTCAGCTCAATGTCCGACCACGGCAGCAGAGATAGAAGAGATGAGTGTCATCCCCTATGCCTCAGCCATAGGTTCTATTATGTATGCCATGCTGTGTACCAGACTTGATGTAAACCTTGCCGTAAGTTTGGTAG
Organism: Triticum dicoccoides; assembly: GCF_002162155.2. Lineage (NCBI taxonomy): Eukaryota > Viridiplantae > Streptophyta > Magnoliopsida > Poales > Poaceae > Triticum > Triticum dicoccoides. The sequence goes on along the minus strand of NC_041387.1, from coordinate 177,211,192 downwards.
GAAGGTACCAAAGTAATCCCGGCAAGGAACACTGGACAGCGGTCAAGAATATCCTGAAGTACCTGAAAAGGACTAAGGAAATATTTCTCGTTTATGGAGGTGACGAAGAGCTCGTCGTAAAAGGTTACGTCGACGCTAGCTTCGACACAGATCTGGATGACTCTAAGTCACAAACCGGATACGTGTATATTTTGAATGGTGGGGCAGTAAGCTGGTGCAGTTGCAAGAAAAGCGTCGTGGCGGGATCTACATGTGAAGCGGAGTACATGGCAGCCTCGGAGGCAGCACATGAAGCAATATGGGTGAAGGAGTTCATCACCGACCTAGGAGTCATACCCAATGCGTCGGGGCCGATCAAGCTCTTCTGTGACAACACTGGAGCTATTGCACTTGCCAAGGAGCCCAGGTTTCACAAGAAGACAAGGCACATCAAGCGTCGCTTCAACTCCATCCGTGAAAATGTTCAAGATGGAGACATAGAGATTTGTAAAGTACATACGGACCTGAATGTAGCAGATCCGTTGACTAAACCTCTCCCAAGAGCAAAACATGATCAACACCAGAATTCCATGGGTGTTCGATTCATCACAATGTAACTAGATTATTGACTCTAGTGCAAGTGGGAGACTGTTGGAAATATGCCCTAGAGGCAATAATAAAAGCATTATTATTATATTTCTTTGTGCATGATAATTGTCTTTATTCATGCTATAATTGTGTTATCCGGAAATCGTAATACATGTGTGAATAACAGACACCAACATGTCCCTAGTAAGCCTCTAGTTGACTAGCTCGTTGATCAATAGATAGTCATGGTTTCCTGGCTATGGACATTAGATGTCATTGATAACGGGATCACATCATTAGGATAATGATGTGATGGACAAGACCCAATCCTAAACGTAGCACAAGATCGTATAGTTCGTTTGCTAGAGTTTTTGCAATGTCAAAGTATCTCTTCCTTCGACCATGAGATCGTATAACTCCTGGATACCGTAGGAGTGCTTTGGGTGTATCAAACGTCACAACGTAACTGGGTGACTATAAAGGTGCACTACAGGTATCTCCGAAAGTATCTATTGTTTTATATGGATCGAGACTGGGATTTGTCACTCCGTATGACGGAGAGATATCACTGGGCCCACTCAAGTAATGCATCATCATAATGAGCTCAAAGTGACCAAGTGTTTGGTCACGGGATCATGCATTACGGTACGAGTAAAGTGACTTGCCGGTAACAAGATTGAACGAGGTATTGGGATACCGACGATCGAATCTCGGGCAAGTAACATATCGATTGACAAAGGGAATTGCATACGGGGTTGATTAAATCCTCGACATCGTGGTTCATCCGATGAGATCATCGTGGAGCGTGTGGGAGCCAACATGGGTATCCAGATCCCGCTGTTGGTTATTGACCGGAGAGCGATCTCGGTCATGTCTACATGTCTCCCGAACCCGTAGGGTCTACACACTTAAGGTTCAGTTACGCTAGGGTTGTAGGGATATGTATATGTATATGCAGTAACCCGAATGTTGTTCGGAGTCCCGGATGAGATCCCGGACGTCACGAGGAGTTCCGGAATGGTCCGGAGGTAAAGATTTATATATGGAAAGTCCTGTTTCGGGCATCGGGACAAGTTTCGGGGTTATCGGTATTGTACCGGGACCACCGGAGGGGTCCCGGGGGCCCACCGGGTGGGGCCACCCATCCCCGGGGGCCACATGGGCTGTAGGGGGTGCGCCTTGGCCTGCTTGGGCCAAGGGCACCAGCCCCACTAGGCCCATGCGCCTAGGGTTTCCAAAGGGGAGGAGTCCTACTAGTGGAAGGCACCTCCTAGGTGCCTTGGGGGGGAGGGAAACCCCCCTTGGCCGCCGCACCCCCTAGGAGATTGGATCTCCTAGGGCCGGCCACCCCCCCTTGGCACCCCTATATATATAGGGGGAGAGGAGGGACTTCATACCTGGTGTCCTTGGCCTTTGGTTGCCTCCTTCTCCCTCCCCAACACCTCCTCCATCTCCTTATTGCTTAGCGAAGCTCTGCCGGAGTACTGCAGCTCCATCAACACCACGCCGTCGTGCTGCTGCTGGTGCCATCTCCCTCAACCTCTCCTCCCTCCCTTGCTGGATCAAGAAGGAGGAGACGTGGCTGTTCCGTACGTGTGTTGAACGCGGAGGTGCCGTCCGTTCGGTGCTAGGATCTCCGGTGATTCGAATCACGTCGTGTTCGACTACATCATCCCCGTTCTTTGAACGCTTCCGCTCGCGATCTACAAGGTACGTAGATGCATCCAATGACTCGTTGCTAGATGAACTCCTAGATGATCTTGGTGAAACGAGTAGGAAAATTTTTGTTTTCTGCAACGTTACCCAACAGTAGGTTGCATCTTGCATTGTCTTCTAGCTTGTATTGCTTCTAATTTCTTGAAATGGCACTTACGATGAGACACTTTTTACCTGATAGAGTGATATTGGTTGCATGTTCATATGGTGCCTAGCTTTCATTTCTTCTAATTTTGTTGAAATGCCTTCCGCTTACTATTTTTTCATACATACTCCATCCTCCTATCATACGTGTGAATATGAAACACTATCTTTTTTTGTATATATTCCATCCTCCTATCCTGCGATTGCCTTACATCAAAGTAGTGTTTGTTTGTATCATGCATCAACCAGTTATGCAGAGCTAATTTTATTCATCTTCTTGTGGTTTTGACTTCATAAGGAAATATCAGAAAATAGGAAGGAAAAGAGTAAGTTGGGGGATGTTGGTGGTCCTCGGCACCGACGCAAACAGAGACTCTCTAGATTTGCCACTGCTACTGCTAATGAAGTTGAAGTCCCAAGTCTACATGACGAGTTCATCTATTGTACTCCACCATCGCAGGTGCTTGCTCTAAGTTGACAGTGTGATAATTGGTTTCATGTTGCATATGTTGTCTAGCATGTATTTCTTCTATTTCGATTAAATTGCACCTGCTGAGTTTATACGTTATACATGTGCATATGACATGGCTTTCTGTGTCTTGAATACACTGCATCTATCTATCATACCATGTTCTTAAATCAAAGTACTGCCTTGTGTATCCCGCATCAGTCACTCATGATTGGATGCTTTTAACATGGCAGTTTGATAGTGGTTGCATCTTTCATTGATTTCTATGTTGTACTGCTTCTAATTTTTCGAATTGCCACATCTGACAAGACACTTTTAACTTGGCAGAGTAATATTGGTTGCATCTTTCATATGGTGTCTAGCTTGCATTACTTCTATTTTCTTGAAAATCCTTATGCTTAGTTTTCACATCGTAGCTGTGAATATGTCATGCCGTCCTGTTTTTCTTACATGTTCCATCCTCATACGGTTGTCTTACATCAAAGTATTGCTTGTCTGTATCATGCATCAATGAGTTCTGGAGAGTGATTTTATTCTTTTGTGTTGTGGGTACAGCTTGACATGGCAAAGTCAAAAAAGAGCAAGGAAAATAATATAGTAGGGAGTGTTGTTAGTCATCGGGTGAAACGGAAAAGGATCTGCCATCGAGATTCTGCTAGTACTTATAGTGCAGTAGAAGGTCCAAGTCCACCGGCTAAATCTACAAACACAGTATCACCTGCTCCACCAGCTGCAGCATCCGCTTCAACTGTACCAGCATCTCAACGAGTTACTCGTTCGTTTGCTCCGGAACTGGCCAGTTCCCAAGTTGCCTTCACACCTAACACTACTTCTGAAGCACTGCTGACACAACAAGACTTGGCAAGATCAGACGAACCTCATGAGCATCAACACCAAGGCGGTACCTGACCGAGTCAAGTTGTAGTTGCATGCTCCTTTATATGTACTCTCACAGTTTGATGTACACTGACACTTTCCATATTCGTTGTTGAACTAGCACCACGGCGCAAGCGGAAACAGATATCAGGGATAATGCTTGACAGATTAACAAAATCTAAAGGAGGAAGAATGGAGATCCATTTTGAGGCAGGTTTAAAAAGGCCATGTGATGCTACAGAGTCAGCCAAGTTAGTATCAGAGGCAGCCGTTGCCGTTAGGTGTCATGCACGTATCCTCCCAACGTGGATCTAGTACAGGAATGAGAAAGACAATACCCAATTTAACACCTTCCTTGACCATTTATCCGTAAGTAATGTTATTCATCGCAATTAGTAATATTATCTTGCTCTATCCCATACTTTCTAGCTTCATCCTAATAAGACCCACATTCTTTTTTCAATAGATGAGGTTCAAGTTGGATCTAAAAGATGATGCAACTAAACAAGCATGCACTCATGTTTTTTAGTCTGCTCTACGACAGTACCGGTACCACCTTAGAAAATCTCACTTTGAAGGCAAGGCTAACAATGATATCACCCAAACATCTCTAGTGGAATATATTACAGATGAAGACTGGACAACCCTCATTAAACATTGGTCTGATCCAAAGTATCAGGTAGGCTATATGTATTTGATCAGACCACATATTGAACTTGTATTTATGTATGTGCCTTACAAGTGTATCTTCTTCTAGGCTAACTATTTGAAGAATAAAACCAACCGTTCTAAAGTGAAATTCCAACAGACAACGGGATCTCGTAGCTATATTGCACACTGCGAGGCTCTTGTAAATAGCTGCTACTTCCTTCTTTTTTTGTGCCATATTATCGTATCTATATTGACTTGTTCCAAATACAGAGGAAAGCCCGTGCGGACCAAAAAGAACCTAAACCGAATGCAATGCAAATCTTCAAGGATTGCCACACCAGCAAGATGAAGGGCATGAGCACACCAGTTCAAGCCGCTATTGTAAGTCCTTACTCCTCATGCCTTGAACTGATTGGTACTGTGATGTGTTCATTTAACTACTTGGTTTGCAGCCAATGTCAGTTACGTACTCTGTTCACTTTTATACACAGTTGTCTTAACGTATCATTTCACCTTACATGGTTTAAAAGAGATGAAGGATATTCTTTTGGTCTTGATCTGTAATCTAGTTGTTATGTTCACATGCGCACACAATGATAAAATAGCCTGTTTGTTTTATATCTGTTTGCCCATGATATGAATGATGTCATACTATGTTCATCCTACTTTAAACCATGTCTCTTTATCCTTAGATGTCAACGAATGTGAGGAAATAAACAATACAGTAGGCATGCTACATGGACACATGTTCCGAAAGTGATTTTATTATGTAGTTGGCACTACAATACATGCTAATGTATTACAGTAGTTCACCAAAATAAGTTATGTATAAACGTTTAACCTACTTTGTTTGTTTTTGTCTCATTAGTAACTTATCTGGTACACTAATCTACAAGTTCAAACTTTCAGGAAGCTATGGAACAAATGATTGAACAGCCACAACCACCTTAAGGTGACGAGGCTACCACAGGCACAATGTCACCTCTTGCTGCAGTGCGTCAGTATCTCTCCACTAACAGTGCAAAAAGCACCTTCCTGCGTAATTCTGGGTTGGTTGTCAAGGTAACCTCGTCCAAATCGCCTACTGAACAAAATCTTCCTGCTAGACAGAGTGATATATCTGTGCTCCAGACACAAGTCCAATCCCTAATGGACATTGTTTCGGAAACAAGAATAGTGGTTGACAAATGTCGTCAAGATATGAATGGTTTTGAAACCATATTATCAGACATTTGCTTCATTGTTCAAGAGCAATGGCGGAAAAAGGTGGAGATCGTGTTGCTCCATCAGATTCTACAGCCTGAAACAGTAGCACTCAGGTCAAATGATCTGTGCTTCTATACATCTGATGGTGCTTTTATCTGGAAGGACTGTAAACTTTATGCCAACATGCCTTTTGTTGTATGGTTGGAATTTATTTTGTTGTGATACAACATTTATGATGCTGCCACAGGCTGCAGTAATTACGACACTATTTTTGTATAGTGTAGGTTTATCTTAGTAATGTATTCGGCCGAAAGCTTCGTAGGAGCCCAACATGCCAACATTCGTCGGGCCCATTCCAATTGGGCTAAAAACGATTACGGGCCGAAATTGGCATGTAGCCCACTAAAAATATCTGGGCCTAAATCAGCATAAGCTTTCATATTTTTCTAGTAGGCCTGTGCCCATAGTGGGCCTTTAACAGGCCCAAACATAATTTGGGCCCTCGGTAAAAATAGGCCGTTTACAGTTGTAAATATCTCGAGACCATAAAAAACATGGGCCTTTAATAGACCGAAAGTGAGATTGGGCCCTGATTGTGCCAAATAACCCACTGGTCTTAGCAGGCCGAAATGGTGGCCCATTTACGATGCGGATCTTTGACAGGCCGAAATTCGGACGGGCCATAAATGCGCCGACCTAAAACACAGGCCTTTAACAGGCCGGAACTTCGGTCGGGCTAGATTATCGTCATTTTTATATGGGCCGTTAATGGGCCCAATATGATGTTGGGCCACATCTGGCCCATGGTTTTCGTCCGGCGTTAACAGGCCGAAAATGACAACAGACCGAAAGTGGCCCAAATCTATAGTGGGCCTCTAACAGGCCGAATGTCAGACATGCCCGAATATGACCCAAATCCTTCACAGTCGTCTATGGGCTGAAAGTTTTGATGGCCTATAAATGGGCCCAAATGAAGCAGGACCTTTAACAGGCCGGAAATACACCAGGCCGTAATTCGGCCCAGTTACTTAGCGGACTGTTAACGGGCCAGAAGTGACCATGGGCCACATTGATGACAAGTTTAGGATAGGTCGTTGATGGGCCGATTTGACAGAGAATGTTGGGCCTTTAGCTGGGCCGACCCATTATGGTCTGCAGAATCTTGTGGGCCTTTAGCTGGGCCGGCCCATTGTGGTCCGCAAAATCTTGTGGGCCTTTAGCTGGGCCAGCCCATTATGGTCTCCAAAATCGTGTGGGCCTTTAGCTGGGCCGGCCCATTATGGTCCTCTAAATTTTGTGGGCCTTTAGCTAGGCCGTCCCATTATGGTCTGCAAAATCTTATGGGCCTTTAGCTGGGCCGGCCCATTATGGTCCGTTAAATCTTATGGGCCTTCGGTTGGGCCGGCCCATTTAAACTTTATGGGGCACTTTTGGGCCGGTCCACGTGTCAACATATCATAGGCCCATCTCGACCGTTGGATGAGTGACACCTGTGCCAATGCGGAGCTGACGCGTGGATCCGTCAGCCAGTGAGAATTTTACACGTGGAAAATCGGCATTGGTCGTGGCTGTTAGCGGGTTATCGGATCCAAAAACGGACCCGATAGGTTAATGGGGGTTAACAGCGTCCCATTACGGTGGATGCCATGTGTCGGTCACCCTTGACGAAAGCACTTCTATGACGTGCGATTTATCGTCATGGAAGTGGACACTTCCGTGATGATAATTTTGGTAATGTCATGGAACACTTCTATGACAGCACACGTATGACTATCTTGATTCTGTCATAAAATCATCATGGATGTACATGCATGACAGAAAACGCGACCTATTGTAACAAACACGTATCATCACGGAAGTGTATTTTTTTGTAGTGTCTTGTATTCAATCTTTGTCTCAGAACCTCAGATTGGTACCTGTGGGTTGCTAGTAGTGTTGAATAATCCTTGTAGTTAATGTTAGTTGGTTTATTTGGTGGAAGACCATATGTTCATATCCTTAATGATATTCAATACCCCTTTGATCTTGAACATGAGCATGCTTTGTGAGTAGTTATGTTTGTTGTTGAGGACATGTGAGAAGTCTTGTTATAAGTAATCATGTGAATTTGGTATCCGTTAGATATTTTGATGAGATGTATGTTGTCTTTCCTATAGTGGCGTTATGTGAGCATCTACTACATGAAATTTCACCGTGATTTGCGCCTAGGGGAAGACATTGGGAAGTAATAAGTAGATGATGGGTTGCTACAGTGACAGAAGCTTAAACCCTACTTTGTGGGTTGCTTCGTAAGGGGCTGATTTGGATCCACATGTTTCATGTTATGGTTATATTTATCTTAATTATTCTTTCGTAATTGAGGATGCTTGCGAGAGGGGTTAATCATAAGTGGGAGGCTTGTCCAAGTAAGGACAAGGACAACACCCAAGCACCGGTCCACCCACATATCAAATTATCAAAGTAGCGAACACAAATCATATGAGCATGATGAAAACTAACTTGACAATAATTCCATGTGTCCTTGCGAGTGCTTTGCTTTATATAAGAGTTCGTCCAGGCTTATTGCTATAAAAAGGATTGGGCCACCTTCTTGCACCTTTTTCTACACTTGTTAAAATATCTTACTACCAAACTATCTGTTACCGATAATTTCAGTGCTTGCAGAAAATACCTTGCTGAAAACCGCTTGTCATTTCCATCTGCTCCTCATTGGGTTCGACACTCTTACTTGTCGAAAGGACTATGATAGATCCCCTATACTTGTGGATCATCATAAACTTATCCCACAAAGAAATGTAAGTGGTTATATGATGGTAATTGATTTCAGAAAATTAAACAAAACTACTAGAAAAGATCATTACCCGTTGCCTTCTATTGATCAAATGTTAGAAAGGTTATGTAAGCATACACACTTTTGTTTCCTTGATGGACATTCTGTTTTTTCTCAAATACTTATGTTAAAAGAAGATCAAGAGAAAACTACTTTTACTTGTCCTTTTGGAACTTATGCTTATAGACGTATGCCTTTTGGTTTATGCAATGCACCCGCTACCTTCCAAAGATGCATGACTGCTATATTCTCTGATTTTTGTGGAAAGATTGTTGAGGTATTCATGGATGATTTTTTCATTTACGGAGCCTCTTTTGATGATTGGTTAAGCAATCCTGGCCGAGTTTTGCAGAGATGTGAAGAGACCAATCTTGTCTTGAACTGGGAGAAGTGCCCCTTCATGGTGAATGAAGGTATAGTATTTGGGCATAAAATTTCTGAACGAGGTATTGAAGTAGATAAAGCTAAAGTTGATGCAACTGAGAAAATTCCATGTCCTAAAGATATCAAAGGTATAAGAAGTTTCCTTGGTCATGTAGGTTTCTATAGAAGTTCACTAAAGATTTCTCTAAAATTGTTAGACCTCTTACTAATTTTTTGAAAAAAGATGTTCCTTTTTTTATGATGATTGTGTAGAAGCCTTTGAAATACTTAAGAAAGCCTTAATTTCTGCACCCATTATTCAACCGCTTGATTGGAACCTGCCCTTTGAAATTATGTGTGATGCTATTGATTATGCTATTGGTGATCTGTTGGTTTTTGGGATTTATGGGAATTTATAGAAGTGGAATTAGTTTAAACAGAGCCATGTGGGGCCCACAAGCTCAGGTGGCACCCCCTGGCGGTGCGCCATGTGAGCTTGTGGCTCTCCCATAGATCGTACGATCTCCTCCCGAAGCTTCTAGGGTCTTGGTCCAGAAAAAATCACTGTAAAGTTTCATCGTGTTTGGACTTCGTTTGGTATTGATTTTTTGAAAAAAAACATGTAGAAAAACAGGAACTAGCACTGGACACTGAGTTAATAGGTTAGTTCCCAAAAATGATATAAAATTGCATACAAAGCATCCAAGATTGATAATATAACAGCATGACAATCAAAAATTATAGATACGTTGGAACTATCAGATTTGCCTAGATACGTATGTATCTAGACACGTTTTAGTGATACATACATCTGTATCTAGACAATTCTAAAACAAGTAATTTTGGATGGAGGTAATATCTACAAGGTAAGCCTTGTTGTGTTTTATCATGTTCACGCACTTTTTTTGTCTTCTTTTTTCCAGGATGTTGTTATCAGACATATTTGGAGTTTTAAGGAAAGAACGCCAAGAAAGGGTGATGAAATCACGTCAATCAACGTGATAAATGATTCCATAAAAGAATTGAAGTATTTGGGAAAAACTGGGGGCTGTGTATAGCAACCAGGGTGTTCGACGTCCTTTGGTATGAGCGTAGGCGCTCGCACCATTGATCGTACGTACCACCTGTCATCGCCACATGCTGGTTGACTACTTCCACCCCATGCAATCGGATTTGTGATCAGACGCACACAAACTCCAGACACAAAATCCTAGCCTTCGGAAGGCGTCCAGGGGTGGCAAAGGAGGAGATATCCATCACCACCATTTTGTGCAATGGGACGCCGACATCAATCATCTTCACCGCCATCCATCTCCATCTCGTTGTAATACTGAACCCGTCATGGATCACTAGTGTATTACCCGTTTGTTCCGTTCATGTTTACCACCGCTATTCATACGATGTTTGTCGTCTCCATGTGTGAGTAGACCCCCTAGTTCTCATGGACATGGATGAACCTTGGTATGTCTAGGAGCTAAAACGCTAATAGGGATATGAGAGTTTTTGTCGAATATTTGGCTTAATAGCCTTCGTGAATGTCGTGAAGGGGCCTAGTCGGCATTTCTTCCACAAGGCCACAAAGCATATTACCGTTGTTGTAAATGTTAAGATGTCGACGTAATTCAAGGTGATAGTAAAAGTCTCAGTTTCGCGCCTATGCAATTGATAGTTGAATAACGGAGAACCCTTAGTGAGGCCTGCGTCCACGAGGAAACCCTTAATACTGCAGTGAGAACTGAAGTGGGGAAACTATAGTAGTAGTGTGTGTGATACGAAGTCTACCTAGTGTATGACATGTTTTGTACCCGGATCTGCCCAATTAAAAATATCAGGAATGACTCAAGTATCCAGCTTAGAACTATGCTACGACATATGTCGCGTTAGACGCATGCGAAATGGGAATTCTGGACTCCTTGAGGACGCTTTTATCCTCTGTCAGTTTCAACGCTTTACTCGTTTCACTGCGCTCATTTAATTCTTGTGCACTTTTACCTTTGTTCGCACCCATTCCAGTTTTCATTACAACTTACTGCCCTCATTTTGCTCCTCGCCTTTAAATAACTTGCAGGCACAACTTCATAAGTCACTGTAAGGGACAAAGTCCAATTTCTGTGTTCCCCATGAGATCAATACTCTTACTTTGAAAAGGCTACAACTAAACCCTTTGAACTTGCACACCATCATTAATTATGCCGTGAATAGTCATACTCGTAAAAGCCGTAATTTGTAGATGCCCAACTGTGATTTATTTACCACACCATGTTTTCTTTTCTTTTGGGGAGAGACCTATGGTGAACATATGTACCCCCGATCCATTTTCTTCCATAAAGCTTCAACCTCAATCAACGTTCTTTCAGTTTCTCGCTTTTATGCTCTTGCTTATTTTCATCAACACCTTCCATACTTGTGTTTAATTCCGTTGTAACGAGCAAAGCGAGTGAATTTGGCAACCTCACTAGTCGTGTTGGGGGCACGAGGAAGTTTTGTTTTGTGTGTGCATGTATATATTATTCATTCATTGTGTCACTTAGCTCTGTTAGTTTTATAAACCATGAGGTCACTTAAGGAAAACTGCTGCTTGTTACAAACCTTTGCACTTGGGGGCCAAACAATTTCCTAATGAGGAGTGGCATTCCACGTAGGATAGAGGGTCGGCTCTTAACTAGGATTAAAATCTACCACTATAACAGTTTTAAATACAAGTTTAAACAGAACAAATAGTCCAAATGAAGCAAATAGCCCAAATAAAAACAACAAACAGTTTAAATGGTGATATACGAAAGATTTATTCCCCAAGAGGTTGTCTCTAGTGCTCAATGAGGTCTTCTTGTAGTTGGAGATGACCTTGAGACTCAAAATCCAAGTTGATCGGCTAGCTTTTCCCATTCTCCGTGATTATGTTGTGCAAAATTTACGACATGTCATGACCCCACACCGTGTTTTCATGTCTCAATGTGCAACAGGTCCATGGGCAGTGGGAAAACAAGCTCGCGACAACCCAAAACTCTCTAAACACCTTTTTATTGTGGATTCCTGAACCACGATATAGTGATCTCTCTTCTTGCCTTCAACACTTCAATTTTCTTGACAAATAAGGACCATGAGGGGTAGATGTCATCTGCAAGAAGTGGCCATTATCATATTGATGACCATTGACTTCAAAGTTGCAAGATATATTTTCTTAGGGTTATTTCGGAGACCTCGTGACCAGGGGCCATGTATGCCCCATAGGTGACATCCTGGTTCGCCCTCGTGGCCGCGTGGCTATTTTCTTTTGAAACTTTTAGGTATATTTTCTTGGTATTTTTTGGGGGATCTTGTATGCACAGAAAAAAAACACCATGAGAACATAGTTAAAAACAGTGTCAGTCTGTTAGTTTCGTTTAGATTATGCAAATTAATGACAAATACGTAGCAAAAGTGTTCGGAAAAATAGATACGTCTGAGATGCATCACTAATTGTGATGCCCGGATAATTAAGCTACAGTAATCCCAAGTTAATGGTGTCACGTCACCACTCTTACTGTTGCTAATCCTCGGTTGATCCAAGTTGCAATCCAAATTCAAATTCAAATTGAAGTCCAAAATTCAAATTTCTCAAACATGCAAAATAAAATTTTCAAAGTGTGGCAAATATTTCATAACTAATTGTGGTGGTGAACCAACATTTTTGTAAAGTGTTTCAGTGCCCTATAATAATTAAAAAGTGGCCAAAACAATTAATTACAGGCCTTTTAGTTTATAACAATACTCAAACTATTTTATTTAAAACTCAAAGTAAATGTGGCAGTGGCCTAATTGTTAGCACTAAATTAGGGGCTAGTATTATATTTTGTAAATCTAAAGATAAAAGAAACTAAAAGGATAACAGAAAACTATGAAAGGAAAAGAAAAGGAAATTGCAGAAAGAAAAGAAAAGGCCCCTGAACACCCCGGGCCTCGGTCCATCCTACCGAGCCGGCCTAGTCTTTCCACCTTCCGGGCCGCCCACCTCCTTCCCTGTTCATCCGACCAGGGCTCCTCCCACGTGTCCCCGCCACACCACATCGCCGGTGATGCCTTGGAGGGGATAAGAACGCCGTGAACCTCCCCCTCGGCCTCGTCAGCCCCCCCCACTCGCTCCAAAATATCTCCCTCGCAGTCCCCCTCCCCCTCTCATCCTCTCCACCTCCTTCCCCCTTCAGATCCGCTCGCCCCGAGCGCATTCGTCGCCGTCGTCGACAACCACCGTGGCCACCGTCCGCCCCCACACTGCGCCACCATGCCTCCTCTCTTTGTCGGTGTCGACTACGCCTCATCGACGAGCCCCAAGACGCCAGGGACCGCCTACGCCTCCGCCCCGGGTCATCTTCTTCCTCAGCTCGCCTCCGTCTTCTTCAACGCCGGCGCCCACTGCAGCTACTAAGCCCCCACCGGGCCATCGTGAGCCTCCCCAGTGAGCACCGCACGTCCTCCCCCTCCCCCTACTCCCTTTGTCCCCGTAGCCTCGCTAGCCGCCATGGTCGTAGGTCGTCTTCGCCGCTCCGATTTGTCGCCTCCAAGCCGTCCCCGGCCCCCTCGACCTCACCATCGAGCTCATGGGGAGCCTCTCGTCTGATTACTGCTTTTACCGGTCTCGATTCGTGCCCTTCTGCACCGTTGCTCGCCATGGCCGAAGCTCGCCATAGCCGCGCCCGGTTCCCGCCACGCCTGCGGTGGCCCTTGCGGCCTTGCCTCTCCACCGGCCGCCCCGGCCACCACTGCACCTGGCCTCGCCCCCACTTCCCCTTGCCGGTGCCGCGCCGCCGCCCCGGTGGCCATCGCCGGCCACGGCCTCGCCTGTGCCCCGTTTGGGCGGGCGCCCGCACCCGCGGCGCCCCTGCACCTGTAACCCGTGTGGCCTCTTGGGCAACTTACAAGTGGGGCCCGCCCCTGTTAAAAAAGAGAGAAAACAAAACATGAATACATATATATAATTATTTAATTAATTAGTTAAATGATTAATTAACTTAATTAATTAATCTAATGAACTAGATTAGTTAGTTAAATCAGTAATTAGTGAGCTGAGACAATGACAGGGGGCCCCACCCCCTGTTGACCAGTCAAACATTGACTGGTCAACTGGGACCCCTGGTCCATCTGTCAGCCACTGGGTACACTTTTGTGTACACTATGTTCGGTGCGCCTAGCATTTACTCATTATTTTCGAATTAAATTAAAATTGCAGAATATCATTAAAACTTCGGAAAATCATAGAAATTAAACTGTAGTTCGGATCGAAAACTTTCTACATAAAAGTTGCTCAGAATGACGAGACGAATCCAAATACGCTCTCCGTTCATCTGTCACATGCCCCTAGAATAGAGAACATGGAACTTTCCTCCTCTGGTCCGCCTGTCCGAAAATGCCAAACTTCGGGAAAACATTCCCGGATGTTATCCCCCTTCGCCGGTATTGTGTAGCATTGCGTTAGAGCATCCCTGGTGCTGCTTATTGTCATGTCATGCATCTGTTTGCTCTGTATTTACTGTTTCTTCCCCCTCTTCTTCTTCCGTAGACCCCAAGACCGTTGCTGATGCCCCTGTGATCGACTACGTCGACGACAACCCTTCTCCCCTTTCAGCGGAGCTTCCAGGCAAGCCCCCCCTTGATCATCCTGATATCGCCCATTCTATTCTCTCATGCTTGCATTAGATTCGCTACTGTAATTGATTGCTCCTATTCTGATGCATAGCCTGCTTTTGTAACCTGCTATTGTACCTTACCTGCTTACCCTAAACTGCTTAGTATAGGTTGGTTAGTGAGCCATCAGTGACCCCCACCTTGTCCTTGTTGCCCCTGCTTCATCATCGACGCCTCGATCAACGTGATCGATGACCAGAGCCCGACACCTCACATCACATCACGCCCCTTTTGATGCTCGACTCTGCAGATTTACCATCGAGTGCCGAGGGTGGAACCTCATACATCACTCTTGATGAGATCTCTGTAGTGTGGCTATTCGGTCGTGGTCAACGAGGGTGGTTCCTCGTTCACCATTCCCGATACGGCTGTCGTGCAACACCTCAAGTGTGAACCTTGAGGGTGGATCCTCCTACGTTCACCTTGATGATTACATCGAGTGGAATCCTCCGTGGGTGATTCCTTGGATTTTCCCCTTGATGTTTGGACACACGGTTACCTTTACTTTACTTGAGACCATTGTTGAAGTCGGGTCGGCCCTGAGGGGTACCCGCGAGTTGATGTGAAAGTCGGGCGGGTCCATTGAGCACCCGCGAGTTTTCCACGTGGCACGACCGGGCAGTCTGGGCCCTTGCCGTAAGTCCATGAGACGGGGCGACGGGGTCACATTATCGTGAGTCTTTGCTCGTCTCCGCGAGCCCCCAATGCACTAACAGGTTTGGGTATTTTTTCTGAGTTGGCCTCTGGCCTTCACACACTAACCACCACGCGAGAATAGATATGGGCCTCCACGTCGCAGTATCAGCCGAAGCTTTGTCAGGCGTCCAGTTCAGTAGTGCGGCACAGTCAGATCGTGCTAGCCATCCGAGGCGGTGCTGGTATTCACCCTGCGCGCAATGACCCGGAGTGTTGCGGACGATGGGCCCAAGACCCTGGAGCGCTTAGGATGTAGACAGACGGGGACCTATCTACTGAGCCTAGGTAGGGCTATGACGTGTTGATCTTCCGAGGCCGGACATTGACCCCAGAAAGGTGTGTCCGGCTAGAGTGATCGAGCGTGTTGGGTAACGTGGTGCACCCCTGCAGGGAAGTTATATATTCGAATATCGTGACCACTGTAATGGACGTTCAGACTTATATCCTGATCTTATATAACTAGAAATGGATACATGAGATATGTGATGGATATGTGGCTCCGAGATTGCTTTCCCGCAGGGAGTCGGGGGAGGATCTCTGGGCGTTGATGTTACAACATGCTTGTTTAATATTAAAATGCTATTCTTTACTCTCCTACATGCTACAAGATGCTCGAAGCTGCTTGAAGATGCTAGTCTTCGATAGGCTAGGCCTTCCCCCTCTATTCTGACATTCTGCAGTTCAGTCCACAGATACAAACCTTCCATTTGATACCAATGCATACTTAGTATAGATCTGATGCTTGCGAGTACTTTGGATGAGTACTCACGGTTGCTTTGCTACCCCTCCCCCCTTCTTTCTTCTTTTCGGTTGATGCAACCAGATGGTGGATCCCTGGAGCCAGATGCCGCTGCCGATGGATGGTACTACGTGGAGACCGCCGGCGACTAGGAGTAGTTTAGGAGGTCCCAGACAGGAGGCCTTGCCTCTTCGATCATGTTGCTTTTGTGCCTTCTTAAGGCATCCTTGTTTAACTTATGTCTGTACTCAGATATTGTTGCTTCCGCTGACTCTTGTGTATCGAGCTATGTATTCGAGCCCTCGAGGCCCCTCGCTTGTAATATAAAGCTTGTATTATTTTATTTGTGTCTAGAGTTATGTTGTGATATCTTCCTGTGAGTCCTTGATCTTGATCATACACATTTGCGTGTATGATTAGTGTACGATTGAATCGGGGGCGTCACAAATCGCCACCCATGCCGGTTATCCCGGGCACGTACAAGAGCTCAACATTTCTCGGTTCGGGAGGCGATGAAGGCAGGGCGACGCAACTGCGAATGATTCTGGGTTGAGCTAGATTGTTGGCATTGAGTTCACAATATTAGAGTGAGGTGTAGTGGTGGCCGAGAAATGCATCTGTGCCCGGAGGTGGTTTGGGGAGTGGCTCGGCGGTGGGAGAGAACGACGACAACGACGTGTGCTCTTGGGGAGGTTACGAAAGAGGCAACCTCTCAGAGAGGGCAGCGAGGGGTTTTGTGGAGCCGAAGGTAAGCGCGGAAGGCGGTGGATCGTGGCCACCGTCGACGGTGCAAATGGAAGTCTCCTCCTGTAAAAAACGGAACAATTTGAGATAGT
>NC_041387.1:177183358-177194318 GCF_002162155.2 Triticum dicoccoides | reverse complement strand
AATCTATTTTGTGAATGTATTAGACTGCTTTAAGTTAGATAAAAAATATTTTTTTAATGTAAGAATTTCTTGTTGGTTCAACTGGAGATGCTCGTATCATATTCTGTATCATGTAACCGATCCAGGCAGACGAGGGATCGATCATTAACTCTAGATTAGATCGTGGAATCCTCTAGAAAGACTTTTCATCTATCCCGCACTTGTAATACTTTGCGATCTCCTATATTTATTAACACGAAGGCGTTCGTGTTAAAGATTAGGCAATACCTCTCACTCTCCAATAACTCTAACAACTCTAAGTTTTGTCGGATATCACTAAAGGGTCAAAGATGCTCTAAGTCGTCTAGTGGAAGGTCTATTCTCGTAACCAAACATTGATTGAAAGATAAAAATGGCGTACATGAAGAATTGACAGGATATTAAACATGTCTTAAATTTAAATAGGCACTATACTTCTTAAATGTAGGAGTAGTACGCTTCTAAAGAGAGCAGGAACAGAGAAGGATACCACCGCCAGAAAATCTATCCGCCTTGTGTTCAGGAGGAAATGCATACCGGAAGGACAGGAACAGAGAGCATACGGTGGTGGGGGAGAGCGCTTTGAGATTCGAGCTAGCCCTTGCAGGGTACACGTGTCGCTTGCAGATCCGATCCCTACCTCGCCCCACCACCAAAAAAAAGTGCAGCGCAGCAGCAAGTAACGCCCGCCGGCCCGCCGCCGCACACCAACACTTCCCCTCTCCCGTGCCCTCGTGCGACGGCGATCATTCCGGTACCTTCTCCCACCTCCCGACCCCCTTCCGTCGCTCCACCCAAACCGCTGCGGTTCCTCCTTCCTCCTTTCTCGGCCGCCCGCCCATCGGAATCCAGGGAAAACCGCCGCCATGGCGTCGGCGCCCGGCGGCGATCCAGTGCTCGCCGCCTGCAAGGTATGACACGGCGACCGTCTGTGCCCTTTCCTTCCTCTTACGTATATGCGTCTGCGCGCTCAATCTGTTGACAATGGGTTCTAAAGCCCTCCCCGATGATCCCCTTTGATAGCCTATAATTTCTGCGCTCATTTGATTAGATTTGTAATCCCGCTGTTTAATCCCCTGTTTATCCGGCTAGGGACAAAAAACACTCTCGATTGGTCATATCAATAGCCAAAATGCGCCCCCTTTTTGCCCCCTCGCAACAGATCAGCTGGTAGAACTTGTCCGTGTTTGCATTACCCTTTAAGCAGAATTAATGGGGACAGTGTAGTATGAATATCCGGTCTGATGTAGGCAAGATGCTTATCTTACAAAGCAGAGGGATGAGAATGACTGTATCATCTGGCTTATCGAATAAATGCTTTGTTTGCAGGACAAGCTGAAGCACTTCCGATTAAAAGAGCTAAAAGATGTCCTGTATAAGATTGGACTTTCAAAGCATGGAAAGAAGCAGGTTTGTTCACAGCCTCTCTTTTTGTTGTTGTTGTATATCTACGCTTTTTACACAAGGAAATTCTAGGTATTTATTTACTTTATACTCCCTCCGTTTCTAAATATAAGTCTTTTTAGAGATTTCAATACAAACTACATACGGATGTATATAGACATATTTTAGAGTGTAGATTCACTCATTTTGCTCCGTATGTATTCCCTTATTGGAATCTCTAAAGAGACTTATATTTAGAAACGGAGGGAGTATTATCCATTGGTCATATGCTTCTAGGCTCTCTTTATTGTTCGGAAGCACGGAATAGATTGGATTTTCATGCAATATTTTTTTCCGGAACTGATTACTTTCCATGCGTCTTGTAGTATTGTATGTTACTCCCTCCGTTCACAAATATACGATGTTCTAACTTTTTTCTGAATCGGATGTATATAGACACGTTTTAGTGTGTTTGCTCACTCACTTGAGTCCGTATGTAGTCCATACTGAAATATACAAAACAGCTTATATTTGTGAACAGAGGGAGTAGAATATTTATTTACTCCTGAACAACTTTGTTTCGGTGTTTTGCTTTACAGGAACTAGTGGATAAAATCATTGCAATATTATCCGATCAACAGGATCAAGGTAAATCACAATTTTTTCTCAGTGATATTGTTAGACTAGTGTTTCTACAAGGAGCTCCTAAGGTATCACTTCCATTTTGTTCCTGTAGCCTCCAAAATTGATGGCTTACCAAACAGACTGATGGTTGGAAAAGAAACGGTAGTGAAAATAGTCGAGGACACTTTTAGGTGAGGTCACATCTCTTCATATCATTATGTTGTGTTTCTATTATCTGGATTGAGCCTTACAAGTCTCTCTTGATTTTTGCTTACTATTTCTAGAAAAATGCGTGAGCCTGCAAATGCTGTTTCAGCCTCTGGAAACCAGAACGAGCTGGGGTACAGTGTAATGCCTATGAAAAACCCAGATGATTCTGCTCAGCTGGATATCAAGGTCCGTTGCCCCTGTGGTAATTCCATGGCCACTGGGTCCATGATTCAGGTACAGCTCCCATGACAAGTATGATTATATGACTGCTAGGTTCTGTTATTCATCACCTCCAACTAGTTCAATAAGATCTTTAAAATTTGTTCATTAATCCTGTTAATTTTAAGAATTGTTTGTTGAATTATCAAAGCAGTTGGCTTTGGCATTTTGCATATTCTGGAACTTCAAAGCAGTGACCTTTATGTATCGTGAAACTTCAAAGGAGCTAATTGCCATCGACCATTCTCTGTTTTGTAAAAGAAGCTTGCATCTACGTGTAACATCAGTTATGAATTGTAACCTTTAAGTGTTTCATTATTCCATCATTTAGAGACCTGTAGCGTTCTGTAATTTTGCTCTTGACAGGTTTTACTGCTTCTATTTTCCTTCATGTTTTGTTTGGTCCTTTTCAGTGTGACCATCCACGATGCAATGTATGGCAACATATTGATTGTGTCATCATACCTGAGAAGACTGCAGATACTGCTCCTCAAGAACTACCTTCCAGTTTCTATTGTGAGATGTGCCGAGTCAGCAGGGCAGACCCGTAAGTTGATCTCACCTTCAGTTTAATAGCAAACCCTTGCTGAACCATGCATGCTCACTATTTACTTGTTTGATTAGTTTTAATGTTTGGTGATGTGCCAGTGCTATTAATCATGTGATGTTTCAGTTTATTGTATTGGATAATGTTCATGCATTCTATTAGTTGAATTAGATTATCTGGGTCGTCCTGTAGCATTAATTGTAATCATGTATGAAACTCTCATTACTGTGCAACTTAGAACTGGTTTTCCTGCATCTCTTTTATGTTCTCTCTTTTCCCCCGCTCCGAATGACTGCCTTTTCTGCATTTCGTAGCTTAGAAGTCTTAATACTAAATGGCCGATTGTTCTGACATATTTTCCTTCTGCAATTTGCAGTTTCTGGGTCACTATTAACCACCCATTACTTCCAGTGTCAGTAGCTCCTTCGAACATAATGGCAGATGGGTAAGTCATGCATTATTTGTCTCCAAAGTACATTTTTTATTTTCACCTCCTCTACCTCCATTTACGCGTCAATGGCCAGGAGCCACCGTGCCCTGTTGATTGGCCTTGCGGGGGAGCAAATATTTTCCTTCATCATTCTGTTTTATGTGCCGTGGAATATCTTCCAGAATCTCTTCAACTGTACCATGTTGCAAAAATGTCTAAATAAGCAAAAAATTGTTGTTCTTGATAACTGTTGTAACTCCTCTGGCATGTCCTTTTTTGTAGAGCCATCTCAAATTAGTACGTTAAAGTTTGAGTGCAAACAAGTGATTATATCATGCCTCATCATTCATAATATGTTTATCAGGGTGCCAAAGCAATGTCTAGAAACCATTCAGTATATCCTGTTAGGAATTTTTGTTCATGTGTCAGACATTATCTGCTACTCCCTCCGTCCCATAATGTAAGACGTTTTTTGACACTAGGGTAGTGTCAAAAAACATCTTACATTATGGGACGGAGGGAGTAGTAATTACTTCGTGTTTTGTCTGCTGTGGTGATATTACTGCATGAGCTATCTTACCTCAATACTTAGAACCCAGGTACTCGATCTCATTAATTATGAATGAGAAGTGGACTCTGTGTCTTTTTTCTTGCTTTACAACCTGAGATGGTTCTGATCATGATTATTCTTTCGTTGTCTATAAGAAGTAAACTCCGCCTATGTCTTCTAGGCATAGCCGGTCCCAAGCCCGGGTAAAGGAGGAGGGTTGTGATAGGCGTGGCGAGCCAACGTAAAAACTAGCCAGTCCCATAGGTATGAAACCCATTTGAGCGAGAGTAGTATTAGGATGGGTGACCTCCTGGGAAGTCCTCGTGAAAGGGTTTCATATCTAAGGGTTGTGATCGGCTTGGCGAGCCAACGTAAAAACTAGCCAGTCTTTTGGGTATGAAACCCATTTGGGTGAGAGTAGTACTAGGATGGGTGACCTCCTGGGAAGTCCTCATGAAAGGGTTTCATATCTAGCCTACCCCAACTTGTTTGGGATAAAAGGCTTCGTAAGTAAGTAAGTCTATAAGAAGTAAACATTATACGGTGGTTGTACATCTGATGAACATGTTGCTACCATGAGATTTGAGTAACTAGATGACCACAAATTGTTTTATGTCACTGTACAAGTTAACTGAACCATGATACTTCTGCGATTTGCATAGTTTTTGTTTGTGATTCATGCTTATGTTCAGGTCATATACTGTACAGTATATCGAGAAAACCTTTCCGTTATCAAGAGCTAATAGGGAAATGCTACAGAAAGCTGAATATGACATTCAGGTTAATTTCGTTTCCTTCTTCATTTCCTTGAACTATTAGGTTTGTTCATGATTTTCTTTAAATAACCATTTGTATGATCATATATTATTTGATACTACCTCTGTCTCAAAATATAAGACGTTTTTGTAGGCTAGTTTAGACTAAAAAAATGTCTTAATATTTTGAGACGGAGTTAGTACATTGCTAAAAAGATCAAAGAGGTAATTGTGCTCCTGGTACAAGAACTTGGCTGGGGGGCTCACTTTCCTACAAAAAACTTACAAAACCTACAGCAAAGGTACAATAACTTGGCCTGGACGTGCACCTGAGGTACAAATCGCTCCTGTGCTGACACATGGACGCCAGCGGGGCAAAGTGCATGCGCTGGGCTGCTCAGATTCTTTGCAAAATGGCCCCTGCGAGTCTGTGAAATTTTGGTCGAGGTCCCCTGGGCACCGTAGACATCTAATTTAGGACGGAAAAACTGACCTAATCTCAGCCATCTCACGCGCTTAGCGTTTCTGGCGATCCATTTTCCTGATTTGGGCGTTTCTGACCATTAGATCTGCTGTCTAAGGTGTTGCTGCTCCAGGAGAAAAAACAAAGCACTCTGGTTAACTGGGCCACTTCTGCCAGCCCATTTATCTAACTGAGCATGGTCCAGGAGAAAAAACTATCCGCTCGATCGATGGAGGGAGCTCGGTCGCAGGGTCGTCGAGCAGCAGTGTACCGTTGTTGTCGGACTCCGAGGGGTGGAGGCGATCGAGATCAGCCATGTGAAGCGGCATCACGCGAGATGCGTGATTTGTTGATGGTTGTATCGACTGCCCATCGATCGAGCTAAGTGTTTTTTCTCTTGGAACGTGCTCGGTTGGCAGAAGTGGCCCAGTTAACCAGAGAGCTTCGTTTTTTCTCCTGGAGCAGCAACTCCTTAGATAGCAGATCTAATGGCCAGAAACACCCAATTCAGGAAAATGGACGGCCGGAAACGCTAAATGCGTGAGATGACAGACGACTGGGATTAGGTCAGTTTTACTGTCCTAGATTAGATGTCTATGGTGCCTAGGGGACTACGGTCAAAATTTCAGACTTGCAGGGGCCATTTTGCAAAGAATCCAAGCAGCTCAGCGCATGCACTTTGCCCCGCCGGCGTCCATGTGTCAGCACAGGAGCGATTTGTACCTCAAGTTATTGTACCTCGATGTAGGTTTTGTATGAAAGTAAACTCACCTGCCAAGTTCTTGTACCAGGAGCACAATTACCTCAAGATCAAATATAATAACAAGGATATGTTTGGGACTTATGAGTTAATACATGGTGACAGTGCTCAATTTCTAATATCTTGCGCCATCTTAGAGAATATTGGACTATGTGTATCCATTTTTGACCTTGGTTTGCTTTGCACCATTTATTTCTTGCAGGTTTGGTGTATCCTTCTCGATGACAAAGTTCCTTTCAGGATGCACTGGCCTTTACATTCTGACATGCAAGTTAATGGTATTTCCATTGGCTTACCATTTGTACTGAAATACTATCTGACAGGGTCTTATAGGAAATTATTTATTCAGTCAGTCAATTTGTTGATTTTGGGATCAGTCAAATTTCAGTTTCATCTTATTTTTGTATTCAATTTTGACCGCCCTCATGCACTGATACTATTCGCTCATTTTATGCTGCTTCCCCTTGCCTTATTACGAGTCTTATGTGCATGCAGGCCTGTATGCATCTATGGCTTAATGCACTTATGCATTCCAGTATGTTCTCAATTTAGGAATTTAATACTTTGAGTTCTGCATCATTCCAGCCTTGTAGATATAGGCGTGATCCGAGTCTTTTGCAGCTTGGTTACATGGAACATTTTGTGGCAGCTATAAATTGTTCTTCCTCACTGAATTGTGGGTTCATTCATCTAGATCTGAACTATTCGTTTTGGAAATTATTTGTTTTCTCAGGTATTCCTGTTCGGGTTGTCAGCAGGCAAGCTACACAGCCGTTAGGGGCCAATGGTAGAGATGATGGTCTTATGGTAAGTATCTTGTTGCAATGGAGAATGCTGTTCTTTAACTTTATACCTTAACAATGATTTGCCAAAATTTGATGATTAGTTACATGATACATTTTCTGCATGGATGTTTGTTGATCCTACTCAATTTTTTGTTCCCAGTTAACACAGTTTTTGAAAGAAGGTCCCAATAAGATTGTTCTATCTAGAAGTGACTCTCGTGCGTTCTGTTTGGGTGTCAGAATTGCCAAGAGGAGATCTCTGGAAGAGGTAATTGCTTATGGTATACTGTGTCACATGAAAGGCAATTTCACATTTCCATTGTTGACCATGATATTCTTCAGAAATACATATTTGGCGAAAGAGGGTATTTAGATCAGGAAACACTTTAGATATCTTTTTTTTTCATAGGCACGTTTGGCACTCCCTTTTCCATCAACGCTGTAAATGTTTTGGTTTTTCTTGTTTTTTAATCTTTAGTGCTTAATGATAAGGCCTCAAAGAGGGTAGCTGTTTTAGGTTGATGAAAGATGGCATAATACTAATAATGCACGTTATAGAAGGGTTCCAAATCCCAGATGGTTCCTGACCGGTATTTCTGGTTTACAAGTGAACTGTGCTGTTAAAAAGTAATCTCTATACAAGCTCCAGGAAAATGCCAGAATGGTTCTTTCAGCAGTTACCGTAAGCAAGCTGCTACCTAGGAACCATCAAGTGCCTGAGATTTGGAACCCTGCTTTCTTCTTTTAATTTGTCTTTTAAAATTTTGATAATGGGCAGGTCCTAAATTTGGTACCAAAGGAACAGGATGGTGAGAAGTTTGATGATGCCCTTTCTCGTGTGCGTCGCTGCGTCGGTGGGGGGACTGAGGCAGATAATGCAGACAGTGATAGTGATATTGAGGTTGTTGCTGATTCAGTCTCTGTAAATCTCCGATGCCCTGTAAGCACTCTGGCCATCAATGAGAATGTTTAGATCCATAATGATATTGCCAATCCTGCTCTTTCCCTGATATGTCTGTTGCACCTGACCTCATGTGCATTTTTTTTTTGAGGAATGACCTCATGTGCATTGGAATATTGAATATTTAGCATTTGTCATTGTACATTATTCTGTGTACCATGACACCCAAGGCTCGGTGCAATCTTCCTAGAATAACTTTATTTATGACATTTCTAACCTAGATGTTTTTTTTATACAATCCCATGTTAGCAGCATCGTATTGTTTGATTTATAGTATGTTTTGCAGACCTTGTCACAAAGTTAGCCATTTACGTTCTAATGTCATGTTGTGAAAAGCACATTCATGTAAAAGCTAATTTATTTTGACAGATGACTGGTTCAAGGATTAAGGTAGCTGGTAGGTTCAAACCCTGTGTCCACATGGGTTGTTTTGATTTAGAAGCTTTTGTGGAACTGAATCAACGTTCACGGAAGGTTTGATTACTTGTCTCGCATCATTGTTTCTTTTACCTTTCTTTTTTCTAATCAAACTAGGATTCCTTGTCTGCAGTGGCAATGCCCAATTTGCCTGAAGAACTATTCTCTGGAGAATCTAATTATTGATCCTTATTTCAATCGCATCACTTCGCTAGTGAGTCCATATTGTTAATGAAGTACATGTTTTCATCTCTGTTACTCCATTATGCATCTTATGCTGATTTTGTTGCATTTTGGTGATTTAGATCAAAAGCTGTGGAGATGATATATCAGAAATCGATGTCAAGCCGGATGGTTCCTGGAGAGCTAAGGGTGGAGCTGAACTGAAGGATCTTATGCAGTGGCATTTACCAGATGGCACTCTCTGTATGTCCACAGGTACAGGACCGAAACCCAACACGGGTGTTGTAAAGCAAGAGATTAAAGAAGAACCGTTGCCTGAAAATAAGGGTTCTCGTCTCAAACTGGGAATTAGGAGAAACAACAATGGCAAATGGGAAATTAGCAAGAAAGGGGATGTTAATTTGAAACCAACTTCTTATAATGATCAGAGTAGAGACTTTGATAATGGGAAATGCGTCACCCATACAAGCAACAGTAATCATGAGGATGCTAAAGGTGGAAGTTATAATTCAGAACCGGGACAATCTGATCACCCTACGAGCAGTGTATATGATCTGAATACTTCTCCTGGGGATGAACATGTTCCAATAGTTCTGAGCGACTCAGATGATGAAAATGCTACGGTGTTGTCTCCTAGTGCAGTGAATTGTGGCGCAGCAAATGACACCGGATATGAGTTTCCACCGCCCAATCCACTTGACACTTCAGGAGGCCCAGATGAAACTTCATTTTTCCTTAATGAAAACTTTGATGATCTGGGGTTGTCATTTTGGGAGTATCCTTCGACTACCCAAGATGATCCAGGAATACAAGGAACAGATAATCTGGGTGAAGTGCAAAACTACCCTGCCACCAATCTATCTCTGCACGAGCCAGTTTCTACGGTTAATTTGGGCGTATTAGCACCAGCAGCAAACCAACCAGAATATGGGAATGATGGAAGTTTAAATAATGCCAAAAACACTTCCCGGAAAAGGAAGAACCCTGCGAATGAAATAACATCTTTAGATGGTATGATAGAAGTCACCCTCTGCTACTTAATTCTGCAGTTTATTGTGATTTTGTTCCATCCATATGAAGTCTTTTACAAATGAATGTGGAAGCATTTTGCTTCTTTATACTTTGTGAAGACAGTGAGCAGTGGCCCACATAATCGTGCCTCTGCATTTTCACCGGAAGGTCTAACATTTGATTCCTTGTGTGCAGCTTCAGTTCTCATGAGTGGCAATGACGACGACGACTTTGCTGGGGATGGATCTGGTGGCACTTCCTCACTGTCTGGTCAGCCACGGTCAGTTCGACCAAAATCCGTACTAGCTATTGAGTCAGATTCTGATTAGCGTCCCTAGTTGGGTGCCCCCGTACTATTGGTTGGTCGGCCGGAGGTGTGAGATGCATGCTGTTCGCTTGGTGGAATGGTTCCTCTGGTTTTGTTTGTGATCCAGGACTGACTGTCCCTCCATGTCTGTCTTTCCAAGAAGGATGAAAATGAACGCAGTGGTATCTATCTATATAGGAAGCAGTTCTTTTTTCTTTTTCTATCATTCTCCTTTAATGATTCATGGTGATCACTTTGGAGGCAGTAGAAGAATTTAGGGAAGGGTGCAAAGCTCCTCCATCGTGCCTGCCTGTAGGCAAAAGTCTGTAGCATAGCTAGCTAGCTAGCAGGAACTGAGGGTCAGTTGCTGTACATGTAGTCTCCCGTCTTTAAAGAGTTTCCTTTTGTTCAGCCTGTGGTAAGAACTAATATGCCATGCTTCGATATTTTATTTTCTGTATGTATGTACTCCCTCCGTCTCTAAATATAAGCACTTTTAGAGATTTCAATACAGACTACACATATTTTAGAGCGTAGATTCACTCATTTTGCTCCGTATGTAGTCTATATATTGAAATCTCTAAAAGATCTTATATTTCGGACCTGTCACATCCTAGTTAGCCATGCATTAGAGTGTTGCATCATGTTTACTTTTTCATCAGAAACCTGAAATGGGGATGACAGAACCCCCAGTCCCCGCTGAAACCAATTAGGGTTTACTAAAAACATTTTCAATGAACCTGAAATGCCCTTCTAAAATGCCCATCATTTTTGTCTTGGTTCAGAACCTCTGCCAAAAGTGGTGCACATTTTCCTAGGCCATCCTAGGGTTTTTGAATTAAATCATAAATATTTGAATTTGGGCATTTAAAATTATATAAAATATTTAAATGCTCAAATATCTCCAAACTAAAATGTTTCATGTTGGAAATAATCCAACTATGGACCAGGAGTAGTTTGGTGATTTTTGAAGTTGCCTAGGTATTTTATTAAATTCAACAAAGTTGCAGAAGTATTAAAAAACAGAAAACAGAAGAAAATGGAAAAAAACTTACCTGTCGCCCAGCACCGGCCCACCTGCCGGCCCAGCCCAGCACCGCGCCAGCGAGCTGCTTCCGGCCAGGCAGGCAGGCAGGTGCTCGACGGCGAGCACTGCATGGGTGCCACGCACCTGCTCGCCGCCTCGCCGCCTCCCTCGCCCGGCTAACGCCGTGGATCGGCCTCCCTCTCTCCCCCGAACCCCCCAGACACCCCCTCTCCTCTCCAGTTCCTCTCCCTCGCACGCCCCAGCCATGGCCGACGCCATCGCCGCCACCCCCTCGCCGTAGCCACGCCCT
>NC_041387.1:177173721-177183057 GCF_002162155.2 Triticum dicoccoides | reverse complement strand
GCCCGAGCTCACCGTCGCCGGAGATCCCCTTCAACGCCGTCGCCGCCTCAGCTCGTCCCCGACCTCGCCGGTGGCCTCTACGGGAGCGCTGTGAGCCTAGCTACTCCTCCGACCCTCTCTCTCTCATTCCTGAGCCGTGTAGCCACCGCACGAGGATCACACGCCCGCACCGCCGCGGATCTCGTCGCCGACGTGCTTCCGGCCACACTCCGGCCACAAGATGGTGTCCATCTTACTCACCGAGTCCCGCAGCACCTAGCTAGCCACTCCACGAGCCTCACCGACCCCTCTAGCGCCAAGTTCATCTTCGACCGAACCCCGGTGGCCGCCAAAGTCGTCGCCGGCGCCAACTCCGGCCACCCCGACCCCAACGGACTCCACCAAGAGCTGCGGCTTGTCCTCAGCTCCACTCCGGTGGTCTTCGCGGCCCATTTGGTGGCCGAAATGGCCAAAACCACTCCCGCCGCCGCGTCGGGCTCGCCGGCGGCTAAACGCCGGCGCCGCTGGCATTGACTTTGACCACGGGTGGGCCCTGGTTGACTCCCCTGAGTCAATGACAGGTGGGGCCCAGCCCTGTTAATTAAACATGTTTAGTTTTAATTAAACTTTAATTAAAATAATCACCCTGACATGCGGGACCCACTGTCAGGTTTGACCCAGACCTGTTCCGTTGACCTGCTGACGTCACACTGACGTCAGGCTGACGCAATAATGATTTTCTGGAATTATTCTAATATAGGAAATTCCAGAATATAATTTAAACTTCAAAAATTCATAACTTTTATTCTGTAACTCCAAATCAGACAAATTATATATGAAAAATGATCAGAAAAATCCAATCTATCCATCTGTACTATTTTCATGCATGACTAAACAAGTTAACTTGATGTTTAATGCAGAACAAGGAAAAGCACTTTAAAAGGCCATGGTTGAGTTTGAAATTAGAATCTTTGATTCAAATTTGTTCAAACCCTTCTGGTTTTAGTTGCATTAGCCCAACACACTCATATTGCCATGTTTCATGCATGCATCATATTGTTGCACATTGTTTGGTGATGGTTGTGTATCGGTGTCCTTTGCGACAGGTTCTGCCTCCGAGGAGTACCGTGATTACCCTAACGAAGAACCGTATCAGTGCATCGAACCATCAGGCAAGCAACCAACCATTTGATCATATCGATACAATCCCATGTTCTCGCTCCTGCTCTCTTTTACTGCATTAAGGCAACGCGTTTCAAACTGCTGTGTGCTACGGTAGTTGAACCCATTTCCTCTGCATGACCTGTCATTGCCACAGTAACTAGATGAAACCCACTAGCATGTGTAGGAGTTGTTTGAGCCATATGTATGTGTTGTTCCTACCTTGCTATGCCTGCTATGCTTAGAGTCGTGTCAGGTCTGGTTCATCTGGGTGATGGGCTAGAGTGAAATGTTTATGTCAGTAATGAGAGTGGTGTGGTGAACACGATTTGGTAAAGGTATCGATGAGAGGCCATGTAGGAGTACATGGTGGGTTGTTTCATTGAAGCCGACCTTAAGCACTGAGATTTGTATGTGTGATTTAAGAATCAGCTACTACCATGCATTGGGCCCGAAACCAATGGACCCTCTCGGCTTCTTATTCACCCTAGTTCTCCGTCCAGGAGTTGCAAGTAGTTTCTGGTGTTTGTAGCCTACTGGAGGCCGTGGACAGCGCTGACCGTAGGGGTGGGCTGTGATGCGGTAGGTACGTGGCCGGGTGTACCGAATACCCGTTAGGTATCTCGGGAACCCTGTTCACATCGTTCGGGGCCGTATGGGAAACCTCGGCCGGACTCCCTGCGGATGGAACCTGGATAGGCGATAAACCTGGATTGGAGGCTTAGGTGGTTAGGTAGGTCGTGGCCGACACCCACGTTGGGCTTCCGCTTGAAGGTTGCCGAGTACATGTCGTGTAAACGACGGTAAGAGGTGAGAGCGTGTATGAAGTACACCCCTGCAGGGTTAACATGATCTATTCGTATAGCCGCGTCCGCGATAAAGGACTACTTGGTTGCCTATACAGTTCATAGACAAGTAAATGGAAACTACTAAAAGCCTCAAGATAAGTGTGAGTGCCGAGGATGGCTCTTTCGTAGGAAGACGGAGGCGGTGTATTGAAGTGGTGAGTAGTGGACTCGTGTGCGCAAAACCATTTCAAGTTGGAGTATCGTAGGATAGTCTAGCCAAGAGTCAAAGCTGGCTTGCTGCAATAACTCCACCAACCCTTCTTGACAATATGCATGTATGTAGGATCTGATGTAAGTCTTGCTGAGTACCTTTGTACTCATGTTGCTATAATTTACATTTTACAGAAGACGCTGCAACCCCTTCTGATGGGTTCTACGTAGACGTTGACATCAACGAGTAGGCTAAAGGCCTAGGTGGTGATCCTGAGCTTATGAAGGACCACGTAGTATAGCTAGGCTTTCCAAGCCTCTTTTATTTTACTAGTTGTCTGTACTCAGACAAGTTACTTCCGCTGCTGGTTTGTATGACTGTATGACTTGAATGTTGGGTCGTGAGACCCGTACCTTGGTGTATGTTATGTATGGCTCCCTGAGCCTTAAATAAAGTACTTGTGTCGTAGAGTTATGTTGTGATGCTTCGTTGTATTTGCACATATCGAGCATATTGTGTGT
The DNA here is from genome assembly GCF_002162155.2 of Triticum dicoccoides. Taxonomy (NCBI): domain Eukaryota; kingdom Viridiplantae; phylum Streptophyta; class Magnoliopsida; order Poales; family Poaceae; genus Triticum; species Triticum dicoccoides. The sequence goes on along the minus strand of NC_041387.1, from coordinate 177,180,397 downwards.
ATGATTGAAATGCTTGGTATGTGTGGGATCTGACTACCTAGTTGTTTATCTTTAGTAGCCTCTCTTACCGGGAAATGTCTCCTAGTGTTACCGCTGAGCCATGGTAGCTTGCTACTGCTCTGGAACACTTAGGCTGGCCGGCATGTGTCCTTCGTTCCTGTGTCTGTCCCTTCGGGGAAATATCACGCATTGAGTACCGGAGTCCTGTTAGCCCGCTACAGCCCGGTTTACCGGAGTCCTGCTAGCCCAGTGCTACAGCCCGGACCCACTTGCTGATGACCGACACGTTCGAAGCTGGGTCATGGATGCCTGTCCCTGTAAGTCTGTGCCACTTTGGGTTTACGACTAGTCATGTCAGCCCGGGCTCCTTATCATATGGATGCTAGCGACACTATCATATACGTGAGCCAAAAGGCGCAAACGGTCCCGGGCAAAGGTAAGGCGACACCCGTGGGGATACCGTGCGTGAGGCCGCAAAGTGATATGAGGTGTTACCGGCTAGATCGATGTGACATCGAGTCGGGGTCCTGACAGGACCAGAGGGAGTATGTAGGAAATTCATGGTATTTAGCATTTAGCGGTGGTATTTTGCAAGGTTTGCGACTTGAAATGTGAGCCAAAATCCCCCGTTTCATTATTTCATTTTGTCAAGACGCAAACCCCACAATGTTAGCCAATGCCACCAGGTAAAAACCACACAATGTTAGCCAATGCCACCAGATATAGTAATATGCTAAAGTGACGTGTATCTGGGAGCAGAGGGTAAGTCGTCGTCGGCGGCGAAGCTCAGGGCCATGACGACGTCCGACATGATGGGCCTTACGGTGTCCTCCTCCTGCAAGCAAATGGCCGCCACGGCCACCGCCTGCTTCAGTTCCCTGCCGGTCGGCCCTTCTACCAGGAGCGGATCCACCAGCTCGTGCATCCTCCTCTGCTCGCTGAACATGGGCGCCGCCCAGGCCACGAGGTTCTGCTCCCCAGAGGGCCTGCTCTCGTCGATGACCCGCCTGCCGGTGATGAGCTCGAGCAGCACCACGCCGAAGCTGTACACGTCCGACTTCACTGTCAGGTGCCCCTTCCTCACGTACTCGGGCGCGCAGTAACCGTAGGTGCCCATCACCCTCGACGAGCCGTCCTTCTCCTCCTCCGCATCACCGCCCTTGCCGTTGCGGGTGATGGGTGTGGCCAGCTTGGCGAGGCCGAAGTCGGAGAGCTTGGCGTTGTATCCCTCGTCGAGGAGGATGTTGGAGGACTTGAGGTCGCGGTAGATCACCGGCGGGTTGGCAGTCTCGTGGAGGAACTCCAGGCCCTGGGCGGCGTCGTGCGCGATCCTCATCCTGGTTCGCCACGGCAGAACCGGCGGTGGTGGCTTCTCTTCGCCGTCCGCTGGGACTCGGGGGAGGAAGAGGTGATTTTCGAGGGAGCCGAGCGGCATGAGTTGGTAGACGAGGAGTCGTTGGTTGCCGTCGGCGCAGTAGCCCAGGAGGCCGACGAGGTTGGGGTGGGTCAGGAGGCTGCTCAGCACCAGCACCTCCACGAGGAACTCGTGGTCGCCCTGGAACCCCGTGCGGTCGAGCTGCTTGACGGCCACCGCCGACGAGCCGATGAGGCCCCTGTAGACGCGGCCGAAGCCGCCCTCGCCGATGAGGTTGGCATGGCTGAAGCTGTCCGTGGCGGCGGCGAGCTCGGGGAAGGTGAAGGAGCGCGCCGAGACGATGCTGTGGTTGTAGTTGGGGACGTCGACGGAGTGGCGGCCGAAGCTGGCTCGTGCCGACGAGGACTCGGTTAGCGAGGTGCCCGACCGGATGAACCGTTTCCGAGACGGCGCGGCATCGTGGCTATGCTTCTTCCTGAAAGTGGCGCTCCTCCCGGGCCTGGGCTTCCTCTCCTCGTCCATGGCGGTGCCGTCGTGCGGGAAACAACGGAGCCAGCTCAACATCTTGTAGTGCTTGCCGGCCGGCCGGCCGGGAGCCCGGCCGGGAGTAGGAATGGGTGATCAGGAAGCAATGGAGGCAGGGCGATTTGGCTCGGGGGAAGCATGCGAAATGCACAGCCTTTAATTTCGAGGGGTGTCCGGCTGGCCGTCCATGGTGACCGCGGTTTTGAATGCATACTGCCTATTCATGGCAAGCGCCCCGCTGTGCGTTGCTTCCTTGTAAATTCGATCTATTCCTGCTTTTCTTTTCCTTCTTTTTTTTGGCGAGGAAAACTTTTAATCTATTCAGAGATCACCAATGTGTCAGGTGCCTGAAAATATTTCTTGTTGGATTTGCGTTCAAAGGCAGAAAAACAAGATCGCTGGGTTGACTGAATGATTCTTCTCCTTCCAGTCGATTTTAAGTACTCCCTCCGTTTCGCAATGTAATGCGCCTGAGCTTTTCAAGATTTAAATTTGACAATAAATTTAACCGAGTATGGGGCATCAACCTATAATACTAGTACTAGTAAGTACTCCCTCCGTTCCGAATTACTTGTCTCATATATGGATGTATCTAGATGTATTTTAATTCTAGAGACATCCATTTCAGCGACGAGTAATTTGGAACGGAGGGAGTATATGTTATCTAATCAGCTTGCTAAATTTTATCATTTGTGCATGCGCACACACTATGCATGTGAATGTAAAACTTTTCGTAACAAGTACTCCCTCCATTCCCTGATATAAGATCTTTTAACTTTTTTCTTGATTCATACATATTCAGACACATTTTGGCATGTATGTTCACTCATTTTAGTACGTATGTAGTCAATATTTTGTAATAGCTAAAAGGTCTTATATTAGGGAATGGAAGGAGTATATTTGCTTGCACACGCATACACTGTATTTATACAAATTAATGAGAGGAGAAAAGAGGGAATTAAAACATTGGTTCTTGTTTTTTTATTTTAGCAACCATTATGCTATTTTTAAAATTAAAACCACACAATAAATTACATTGGTCATATCAGATTTCCACAATATTCTTACACTACGGGCTATAAGGTGTGGACTTAAGATCAACAAAACGACCTGGTTAAACAAAATTTGTTGTAGTAAAAAAAAAGCTTAAACTTAAACAAATAAAAATACCAAAATAAAACAAAAATTTAAAAATTCTAAGGTAGAATGAATATGGGCATTGGTATTACCCCAAAGAAGAAAGAACATGAAAGAAAAACTTGGCATTGTGAATGTTAGTATTCTTTTTTATAAGCTTGATTTTTTTTACTCAAGACAAAAATAATATGGGTAGTAAAAAGAAAAAGAAAGTGGTATTGTGCAAACATGCCTAAAGACTTGCCAAACTTTTTTCGTATAGAGAGGATTCAAAATATATGAAAAACTTGCACACAAAATATGCAAAAGTTGCACAATTCAGTATTGTGAAAGAACAAGTGTAAACTAGTGCAAGAACAAGTGTAAACTTGCACACAAAAGTGTGAACTAAAACACCTATTATACTATTTTATTTCAACAACCATTACGTTAATTTTTTAATTAAAACCACAAAAAATATACATTGGTCATATCGTACTTATACAATATTCTTACACCACGGGCTTTGAGGTGTGGAATTAAGATCAACACAATGACCTGCTTAAAGAAAATATGTAGCTAGTAAAAATTAAAAAAAACTAAAAAATTAATAAATACAACATAAAAACAAAAACAAAAAATATATTCTAAGGATGCATTAGTATTACTCTAAAGAAGAAAGAAAATTAAAGAAAAACATGGTATTGTTATTGTCAATATTCTTTCTATAAGGTTGATATAATTTTAAAAAGTTTGACTTAAGATAAAATGAATATGGGTAGTAAAAAGGAAAAGGAAGGAGTATTATGCAAATATGCCTAACATGGACAATTATAAAGATTTCTTGTCAAAACTTTTTTCTTATAAAGAGGATTCAAAATGTATTAACAACTTGCACAAAAATAAGCAAAACTTGCGCAATTATAATATTGTTATGCAAGAAATGTAAACTAATGCATATTTAATAATAATAATAATAATAATAATAATAATAATAATAATAATAATAATAATAATAATAATAGTGATGATGATGATTCAAAATAGATCAAAACAAGAAAAACGACTATTTTTTAGGTTTCTAGCAATTTTTTTATTAGTATCACACTTTTTTTAGAAACTGTATCACATAGTTACAATACCAATTAAACCCATCAAGGCGCACGAGAAGGGGCCAACCAGCTATGCGAAGTGGCGCATGCTGGTTGGCCACGGTGAGAAAGTTTTTGATTATTTAGAGATTAATTTTGGAAGATGAAGTGGGATTTCCCCCCCTTTTTTTGAGAAAAGTTTTTCTATGATTTTCCCTCTTCTTTTTGGGATGGATGGGACCATGTGATGCGAGAATTTTTATTAAATGCATCGTCGCATGCACAAATATAGGAGAAAAACTTACGACTAAATGATTGACTAAGCATCCATGAACAATGACATAAAGAAACAAAAACAAAAATATATATTTTAAGATAAAATGAATTTGGGGCATTGGTATTTCCTAAAAAACACTCTATGCATGCGCAGGGCAAACACACACACGCACACATGATGTCACGTACACACGCAAAAGAAAAGCGCGCGCACACACACTGACATGCACTACACAATTCACATGAGAGATGAACGCGCACACAGTGAACAGACAATAGCAACTTAGCACGTACGCACTAGCACTACACGATTCACATGAGAGATGATCGTGGATTGAGGCTGCAGCGTTTCGGACACACAGAATTAACCGATTGGTTCCCGCAAAGGAAAAAAATGAATCAACAGATGGGACAGAAGATTTCAAGTGGCCCCAGTAATAGCAAACGCGATCTAATCATCAATATTCATGACCGTATAAAAAACACCGAGAGAAATGAAACTTACATCTAGGCCCAAAATAATAAAAGTATATATGTAGGTCCGTAGACCATCTAGAGACGTCTATAAGCACTGGAGCCGAAAGCATGCCGTCATCCCCTTCTTTCCGGAACAGACAAACTTTTTTGTAGTAGGAAGCCGAGAAATCATCATGCTAAGACCCCATAATACCAGCGCTCGAACAAGAACCATCGCAATGAAGAAAAGTAAGTATCCGGCTTGTAGACACATGAATCGTAGATGAATGAAGAACGGATCCAATTAGACCCATCAAGGACAAACGTCAACCAAATCTCGTGAGGTCAGCCAAAGACACACCTCCGTACGCCCCCTGACAACGAGAAGCATCGCTGGGACGGAGGCTAGATAAAGAGAACCTTATTTTACCTTCAGAGAGCCATCACTGTCTCGCCTTACTAAATAAAACATAAACTTTAAATGTTGTCTAAGGCCAAAAGAGATGAGGTAGTCATGCGGCACGGCCGGCAGGAAGCGAGGAACCCTAATCGCCCTTGACTCACGGGAGAAGGGGTACACAGGCCGATCTGGGCATGCAACAATTTTCTCCCTTTTTACAAATGATGACGATGATATGTGCCTAGACTGACCGGTCGATTTTCATGTAAATTCAATCTACTGCAGTTTGGGTCTCGATGTAGCGTATGTCCACCCCTCAATCACGTGAAATGACAAAAATAAGTTCAATCATGTTCATGTGACACATCGAGCTCTCTCTCTCTCTCTCTCGATATATAAGTGACGTTTTTTACTGACTCATAGTGCCGCATCAAGGTGATATAGTTAAGTAAGGGCATCTCGAAGGCTGACCTAAAAATTTGCTCCGGCATCCGTCCGCGTATAGGGGATCAGTCCGCGGCCACGAATGCTGGACACGATCATCCAACACTGTCTATATATATTTCAATCACTATTTGAACACAGACGAAATTCATGCAAACATGACGGATTTCATATAAACCTGACGAAATTCGTTACATTTTGGACAATTTAACTAAACCCTACTCTAAACCTAATCTAAATGATCGTCGGCACCTGTTCCTCATCTACGGAGGTGAGCCCCGAAAAATGAAGCTCAGGCTCTTGCCTTCGCTTTCTCCAGTTTCGCTTGATGGAGGCGGTACTGCCAGCGGCCTCGGCAGAGCAGTAAGAGTCGAGTAGCGCCTCCTGCTCCACCACATCCATGTCCAGCGCAATGGCCGTGCCGGAGGCGAGTTGCTCCTTCGCGTGCCGGTGCTCGTAGAGGAGGCCAAGGTTGTAGGCGTGGTCGGCCTGCGCCTGCCGGAACTTGGCCTCCCGCTCCCCCCGTATCATGTCAGTGTGATGGGCACGGGCCTCTCCGATGGTGATGCCGGCATGCACCGCGAGGAGGATGGCGCCGGCTCGTCCTCCATTGGGGCGTCGGCGGCCTCCGTCTGCCAGTCGGCAGCAATGACGTCCATCTCCTTCTGCTCTGATGAGAGGGTATCCCAGAGGGCTTTGGAGAACGAGGAGGCCATGACAGGCATTGTGCGGAGAGGAGAAAGGGACTGGAGGAGGATGACTGTGGCTATGACTGGGCCTGGAATTTAGATAGCGAGGGGGTGGCAATGGGCCACGGTGGTACGTACGGACGAGTGGCTCCAGAGTAGGTTCCTCGGCAACCGCATATCATTAATGTGGGGAGAGGGACCGAGGAGGTGTCGTTTGAACGCGGAGTAGTCGCCTGCACCGGAAAGCGACGTGTCGCTTGAATGCCGGCAGCGGTGAGAGGTCGTGTCCTCTCTGGCCAGGCGT
>NC_041387.1:177116446-177173403 GCF_002162155.2 Triticum dicoccoides | reverse complement strand
AGCGTGCACGGGGGTGGCAGGGGGTTAATGATGGGCCAGGGCAGTCAGAAGTAGACGTGATAGCCGTCCGGAGACCCACCCCTAGTTTTTCTTCGGTTTACGGGGAAAATGCGTTCGGACCACCACGTCGGATAGCAAAACACGTCGTGACCGCGCGATCCAGACGGTTGTGGGCGGTTTTAGTGTCAGCATTGGAGATGCTCTAAGATTTTTTTAGAGGAATAGGGCATGGCCTCGGCTCCATTGCATTGTGAAGAAACCACAAGTTTACTCCAAGAGCAAAACATCTAGTACAGAGAGAAAAGCAAAAGCTTGACTAGCAAAACACGACCCGGGAGAGGAGCTAGCTATTACAGCATCATATGGGGATACGACTACCAAGCTCAAGCTAAGTTTTAGCTATTGCTCCAAATCAGGTTGTGACCCTCTACATCAAATTTAATCTAGAAGTACGGATGGGCAGCACTCCTCAGCCTGGATCTGGACACATTAATGGCATGGGAGCTTTCAATAGAGTCTCCAGCTTATGCGGCATTGCTTGAAGATGTTCTTTGGCACGATATGAGGACAGTGGTTCCCACATAGCAGCGTACAAGGTAGTTTTGCGCCAGAGAACCTGCATATTAGACCACTTAGCGTGGTTGAAAACTAAATCATTTCTTGTATTTCAGATAGCCCATAGGCCATCTGCATGAATGATGTTAATTGCATCCATTTTATACCCTCCAGTCCAGCAATATGAGAAGGATAGCATATTAGTTGTCCCGTTATAGCCAGAAATCCTGGAGACGGCTTTCCAGAACTCAACAACAATGTCACAATCAAGAAACAAGTGATGATGGGATTCGGATTCTGTGCAAAAGGGACAGGTGGTGTTATGGACACTTTGTCTCTTGCCCAAGTTATCTCTAGTCAATAATTTGTTGTTGACTATCAACCAGAGGAAAATATGAATTCTAGCAGGGATTTTAGTGGCCTAAAATTAACAACTTTATAAAAAGATTTGACAGTGTAGACCCCACTGGAATTAAGATTCCAGATTAAAGAGTCATCTGCTCCAGTGTACATAATAGAATTAGCAATCTCCACCGGCTCAAACCAGAGAGAGGAGCTCATCTGTGAAGCATCTCCTGGAAGTGATTTTAAGATTGGAGCCATCCCACACTCTCTATATAGTAACATTATTTTCATTGACAACAATGTACAAGTTCCAATATAATGGGGCAGAGGGGCATAACCAAACCAATTATCCTCCCGAAATCTCACTCTTTTACCATTCCCAATATTCTAGGAATACCCAAATTAGCAGCCTGAGCAGCCCAAAGCACTCCTGTCCAGAAGGGGGAGGCACCCAAGAAGGGGCAAGTGAAAATGTTAGGGGGAGGCACCCAAGAAGGATATGCTCTAAGATCACACTCGACCTCTGCATAACTAATAGTCCACATATAAACTCAGTCCAAAAATTCTTTTACCCTCGGCCCATGACTGACCCATGCCATTACACATGTAGTCTGAGTGAAAATGTATCTTGTGCTCCCACAATTGAGGTAGTCTTAGTATTCCAAATCCATACATTTCACTATAGAAGTCATGACTTTATACAAATCATATCACAAAAACTAGATACAAATCCAAAACACTTATAAAAAGACAAATGTGCTTATGAATAGTAGCAAGTTCAAATTGGATGTGAATTTGGCCCATTAACACTACCAATATTGGTGGTTTTTGTTTAAGATGCTTCTGTAAGACCCGATCCTTTCCACAAAAAAACACACTACCAATGTTGATTATTATTTTTGTTTGTCAAGCTACATATATCGAGCTTGGTTCTGAAACTTCATGACATAAGATACATACATTATTAGCATTGTGAATTCATTTCACATTTTAGCGGGTTTTAAATAGGCCAAACAATATGGTTGCACCAAGAATACTCAACACAAAAGAGTATTGGTGATACGTTCTTCGGTCTCTGATGCACCTTCTTCCTTGGCTATAGAGGAGAGGAGATAAATAAACTCCTAGATCAAACCGTGTGTGAGAGATGATGACGACAGAGATGGTTTGCCGAGATGGATGACACCAGTTTTGGAAAGAATTCAACGGTAATAAATATTTAAATCCTTTTAAGTCCCATATTATTTATGGTAAATGCTATGCTACATTTTCCAAAACTATTAGTTGTACACAGTTTGTATCTCAAATTACCTTTTTGGAATTTTAATCTATGGCATAGTTTTGCAACTATAAAGTCATACCAAATGATTTTCACAAAAAATTGGGAAAAGGTCATAAACGTAACTTGTGGGACGAGATACATATGTATAAAGTGTGTTTTTAAAATATGAATGCAATCTATGAAAAAACAACAACCTACTTTGTTGTCGTGTTATTTGTGAGGAAAAGGAAATTCATTCATCAAGCGGCCAAGTCTGCGTTACAAAGGTCACGTACCTAATCTGGCCTTGAACGAAGCCACACTATAGTGTGCTTCTTTATTCTAGCATAGTTTGCCAAAAAGTGACTAACAATGTTTGTTCTCGCCTAACTTGCTTGACTATAAATTCCCTCTGATCCGAAGAAGCAACCTTTAATCTCCTGCACCATGATCATGTATGCAGATTTGTTCTCTCCCGGTTCGGTGGTCGTCTTGACCAATTCTGAACAATCTGGATGAATCACAATAGGCAAAGATGACCATTGGATAGCTAATGAAACACCTTCCAATCGTACACTCCATCCCACATACTAGGTTTAAAAAAAATGATGTTTTGCAAGATTGTTTGCGGTGGGATTTTGTCGTTTATAAACTGACCATATGTTAAAATGCTTCCAATACAGTCACAAAGAAGGGAAAAAAATGCTTCGAATATGATAGTATGGGAAGTGATTCAGAGAAGCATTTTGAGAAAAAGTACAGAAATCCTATCCGGCGACCGTTTGCTAGGAGAGGGGTGGAAAACAAACCCTTTTTGATGGAATTTTTAGTTCTGAGATGAGATCAAACAGTGACAGTTTTAAAAAATTGCCTTATTTAACAGAAATTGTCATGTCGCTTGATGTCTACTACACAAGTTATTCTTGTAGACTCGTGTTGGGCCTCCAAGCGCAGAGTTTTGTAGGACAGTAGCAATTTTCCCTCAAATGGATAACCTAAGGTTTATCAATCCGTGAGAGGCGTAGGATAAAGATGGCCTCTCAACACTGCAACCAAATAACAAAGAGTCTCTTGTGTCCCCAATACACCAAATATTAATGGTAAATTTTAAGGAAATATGACCTGCAGGCAATAATAAAGTTGTTATTTTATATTTCCTTATTCATGATAACGGTTTATTATTCATGTTATAATTGTATTGATCGAAAACTTAAATACATGTGTGAATACATAAACAAATACCGTATCCCTAGTAAGCCTCTACTAGACTAGCTCGTTGATCAAACATGGTTAAGGTTTCCTAACCATAGACATGTGTTGTCATTTGATAACGGGATCACATCATTAGGAGAATGATGTGATGGACAAGACCCATCCGTTAGCTTAGCATATTGATCATTTAGTTTATTGCTATTGCTTTCTTGATGACAAACACATATTCCTTCGACTATGAGATTATGCAACTCCCGGATACCGGAGGAATACCTTGTGTGCTATCAAACGTCACAAACACTACAAAAAAACACTTCCGTGATAATACATGTTTGTCACAGTAGGTCACATTTTCTGTCATGCATGTACATCCATGACGATTTTATGACAGAATCAAGATAGTCATACCTGTGATGTCGTAGAAGTGTTCCATGATATTACCAAAATTATCATCATGGAAGTGTCCACTTCCATGACAATAAATCGCACGTCATAGAAGTTCTTTCGTCAAGGGTTAAACTATTGGGTTTGGGTTTGGATCCGATAACCCGTTAACAACCCTGACCAATGGGGATTTTCCACGTGTAAAATTCTCAATGGCTAGAGGAACCACGTGTCAGCTCACCGTTGAGACAGATGTCATCCACTCATTGGACCGAAGGCGCCTACGATACGTCGACACATGGCATGGCCCAACAGAGGCCCATTCCGGTGAAAAGGCTGTCCCATTTGACTTGGTCAAAAGGTAGCAGACCAACCCACGGAAAGCCTGTTAACGGCCTATTCACATATAGCCCATTTACAGCCCGCTAAGTCACGACCCGTTACGGCCTATCTGAATTAGGCCTAGTAGCGTCATCTGGGCCGACCAATATGATTCCAGCCCATTGTAACTTTCGGCCCATGTATGGCCCATGACGTCTTTCGGCCCATATGAGGCCCTTTGTAACTCTTGGCCCATTAACGGTCCGTGGTGAAACTGTCCCGTAATGAACAGTGTATCGCTTTCTACCCATTAATGGCTCATTATTCCATTGAGCCGTTTCCATCCCGTGTTACCTTTCGGCCTTCTCATGGCCCATTTATTCTTGGGCTCATTTCCAGCATTCGGTTACTTACAACATTACTGGCCTTTTCTGCTTGTGGGCCAAATTCAACCAGTGGTTACAGTCGGCCCGTTTGTGGCCCGTTAATCCGTTGGGTTGTTTCCATAGCGTCATCAAATACGGCCGATTAACGACGGCTCATTATCGTTGGCCCATGAACGGATGATTCCAACTCTAGCCTGTTTACAACCCATAATGCAGTCCGTTATTGGCACATGTTTGGCCAATCGATCATACGTCTCGTAGAAGGCCCATTGATGCTACGCCCCGTATAAGGCCCATTGTTTCTACGACCCATAGAAGGACCATTGTTTCTACGGCCCGTAGGAGGCCCATGGTCAGTATGGTAAATATGTAGCCCATGGTTATTGTGGCCTCGTTTTAAAAAATAGGTTATTACGGCCACTAGAAAACCGCAAAAAAAGAACTACACTGACTACAAGCAAACAAATAAACAAGACAACAAGGAAATAAATAAGCAAGCAACTTATGCTAGGCTATCACGGCTATTACATATATTACATCCACTAGGCATCAAAATATCACATACACTAGTTGTTAAAGTTGGAGACCAGCGCAAATAAACGCTGCAACAAAACAAGTCCAGAACTGAAACCACTTCAGAAGAGCTCAAGAAACAATATCCTGGGTACCCATAATGCTAGCAAGATGCTTATCAAGCTTATTAACTTTCTCTTGTTTGGCACTTAAATCCTCCAGCGCTTGCTATTGCACTAGAAAGTATGCATCTGAATTCTGCAGGGACTTCCTTAGTCCTTCGGCTTCTTGCCGCAGCATAGTTGACTGATGCCTTTCAGCTTGTAGCTGAGACTGAAGAAGCCGAAGTAATTCAGGCAGCGAGTTCGAAGAGCTTGTGCCAGCAGTACTGGCCAGTAACTCGAACACTACATCAACGCAGGACTGTAGGGTTGTCTCACTGTCTACAAGATTGTTTTTATAACCTTTCTTGGAGACCAACAAGGTTGTCTCACTATCTTGAACCTTCACTGCTACGTGTCGGTGCTATACAAACGGTTTTTAACCCCTTTCCGCGACGGCATTTGGAACCGTCACCTAGTGAGTGTGGGCGATAGGGGAGTCCTTCCAACATGACCCAGAAACCGTCGGGGATATGCCCTCTTGGCACACACGCTCGGCAAAATGAGGTCGTGTGCGACTGGTGAGCGAGCAAATACAGTTATACGTATAGTAGTGCTAAAAATACAATTATACATGCAAAGTCATTCCGGTCATAAGTTAATCCCACACAATCAGTCCCCGCGAAACGTTTCCGTTCGTATATACATCCCACACAGTCGCTGCAAGGAAAACATTTCCGTTCGTAGGTACACACAATTTTCCCCGTTAAATCGTTTGTGATGGCCTTCCTATCGCACACAATATTAATAATTTTATCGTTTGCGTTATTGAATGCATCACACACAGTGCATAGAAGAAACTATGTGGCAAAGGCTATCCATCACACACAGCTTTTATGCGGTAAACGTTTGCGCAAGGTGGCCTAATGCAAACAGTTTTGAAGATAATGTCGTGTGTGATTGCTCATCGATCCAACATGGTTTATTCCTAGAAACTGTGTGCGTTGCCTTAGGTCATCGCCCACGGTATTTTCTCAATAACCGTTTGCAATAGCAAAAACCAATTAGTAGGCTAATTTCCCTATTGTTAATAATCCATTTATTAATCTAATTGACATTCATATTAAACACATAATATATTTCATTCCCATGTTAAGGAAGCAGGATTTCATAATTGAAATACATAAGAGTACACCATGATATAGCTTCAGCACTCAGCTACCCCATTACACAACTGCACCAGCACCAAGTTTCACATGCAACATCTAGAACCTTTCGAAATTAGCATCACAGACGGTACATAGAAAGATGCATCTCATCGAGAAAGCTGCTGAAGCGGAAGGCGAATATTGAGCCTTCATTGATGCTGAAGGTCTTTGCAACTTTAGGCCAGTGCCCGTGGATGATTGACCGTCCATCATTCATCCTCTTCAGGAACACTTCAACATTGAACCGTGGTTGTTGTATGAATACCTTCCTCGCCTCCTGTCCATACAGGTGGTTTGAGAGGTAATCATCAGTGAACTGTTTTGGGAAGGCCTGAAAACAAGGATGTGCATAAATATCTTCTCTATATTGGAAATGGGGCAAAGGAATAAAAAAGACAAGGTATAAGAGTATACAATAACAGAATGCAGCCACAACAATTGAACATCGCTGTCAGGACCCCGATCCTAAGTCACACCGATCTAGCATGTAACACATCATATCACTTTGCGGCCTCACGCACGGTATTCCCACGGGTGCCACCTTACCTGGCCCGGGACTGTTTGCGCCTTTTGGCTCACGTATATGACAGTGCCGCTAGCATCCATATGACAAAGAACCCGGGCTGACATGGCTAGTCGTGAACCCAAAGTGGCACTAACTTACAGGGACAGGCATACATGACCCATCAACGAACGTGTCGGTCATCAACGAGTGAATCCAGGCTGTAGCAACTGGGCTAGCAGGACTCCGGTAAACCGGGCTGTAGCAGGCTAACAGGACTCCAGTAGACACCGCGTGACATTTCCCCGAAGGGACAGACACAGGAACGAAGAAGGACACATGCCGGCCAGCCTAAGTGTTCCGGAGCAGTAGCAAGCTACCAAGGCTCAGTGGAAGCACTAGGAGACATTCCCGGTAAGAGAGGCTACCAAGGATAAACAACTAGATAGTCAGATCCCACACATACCAAGCATTTCAATAGCATGCACACAATATGCTCGATATGTGCGAATACAACATGGCATCACAACATGACTCTACAACTCAAGTATTTTATTCAATAGGCTCCAAGGAGCGAGATATTATAATCATGGGTCTCATGACCCAACATTCAGAGCACACAAGTCAAAGCACAAGCGGAAGCTTAACATGTCTGAGTACAGACATCTACAAATGAAAAAGGCTGAGAAGCCTGACTGTCTATCAGATCCTGCCGAGAGCACAAGATCGTAGGTGAGGTTACAAGCTAAACGTCGAAGTCCACGTGGAACTACTAGCGAGACTGAAGTCTCTCTGCAAAAACATAAATTAAGCAACGTGAGTACAAATGTACCCAGCAAGACTTACATCAGATCTAACTACATATGCATCATTATCAACAAGGGGATGGTGGGGTTTAACTGCAGCAAGCCAGCTTTGACTCGGTGGCTATCCTGAACTACGACTGCAAGTAACTCTTTTGAGGTGGCGCACACGAGTCCACATATTCACCATACCAATACACCACTATGGATCCGCTCCCGTCTCCCTACGAGAACGCCATCCATAGCACTCACACTTATCTTGCGTAATTTAGAGTATCCACTTTCACTTGTCTATGAACTGTACAGGCAACCCAGAAGTCCTTTACCACGGACACGGCTACATCGCTTGCGTATTTTAGAGTAACACACGCACACACAAAGAGATATCCTTTTGAAAGAACTAAGTCAGACAAGCTTTTATTTTCCAACTCTCCAAGTTGTTGTTTAACTTAACCAACTAGCTCAGGGGTATCCAACACGGATTCTTGGAGAAAGGGTGGTTTCGAAAACCAACTTGGTCACGAGCTCAACATAGCAGTCAGGTGACAACCTGGTAATACTTCTGAGAAGATAATCGAAAATCACGAACCACCGATATGCTATTAAACTCGAGAACAATCTTGCTTTTCAGGGCAAGACGAGATGATCAAATAAGCAAGGGATTGGCATAGCCCCAACTCATTGATCGAAAGGTGCACCGGAAATAAGGACTAGGTAGCACAATCTATCTTAGAATGATGATTCAAGAATGAATATGCTAAGAATGAAATTATTGTCCTTTAACTACCAAGCAACGGGGTTGCTAGCAGTATTGATTTCACACATCACGATTCACTTGTCGGCATTCCGGTTCAACAACACGGAGACCAAGAAATGAATAATGATGGCGAGAAGTATCACTGCACCAAGAATTCATAAGATGATGTGTAATTCCTATGACTTTCTTGACATAAAGAGGGTAATACTTCAGGGTAGAACAGAACAAAAACTGGATTAGTATTTGATCTGCGGAGTATGACTACTTTGACCCAATCCTAGATATGGATGAGGTACTGGAGTTCATTTCTCCTAGTCATTCTGGGATAGAATGGCTTGACGGAACACAAGAATAATAAGCATCGATGAACGATTGCACGCATACTCTTGACTATCAATTGGTAGACGAGGGTCGAAAGACAACTAAAGCGGGACAACTCAAAGGAACATACGGTTTCTGAGTAGTGGATGCATAGGTTAGTATGTCGAAACAAGTTCAACAAGTTTCTTCCGGATAACCCATGCAGAAATGTAGAACTGGCAGAGTCGCAATATAGGATGGAGAACTCATCGAGGGCACTCCTGTTGTGATCTTTTGATCCAACGAACTTCTGCCATAAAGTGGTTCATAGTATTTGGAAGAAGGAAATACCACGAACTTCGAGGACTATTGAAAGGTTGCTAATAACCTAAAGGAACGAGCAAAAACTATCAACATGAAGCAAGTAGGGTGAATCTCGGGTTCAAAACCCAGGAGTAGAATACCTACTACTAAGTGGCATCATGGGATGCTTTCGAGAATGATGGCCAGAATCATCACACTGGGAACACAAAGCATGGCTGGATTACTAGGTGATACTCTAGACACCTAGGGTCATAATAATAACTCCAACATATATGTCGAGGCAATAGAGTACCTCAGCTCAGCAATTAGTGTGACTAACCTGGCCTAAAAGAACATCGAAACCAGAGGGAAAGAATTTTGCAAATGCATCAGACTGTCTAGAAACCTGGGATGACTCGGACAACATAACGGCTGTAAATGCTCAAAAAGATTTGAGACATGCTACAAAAATGGTGGCATAACCACTCAGAAGCACAATATCAAGGTTTCGAGATCAACAGTTAACATACGGAAGTAGTAGGAACTGAACCAAGGCTTAAGTCCAACAATTCTATAAGTCTACGGATAAGTAACACGTGATCCTGATAGAAAGAAGAGAAAGCCTAGTTCTTAACCCCGTAGAAAAGATAAGATGACTCGGATCAGAAGGCATAAGGTATAAGGAGTAAAAAGAGCCTTACGTTCCATCCCACAATTAATTCCCTTATATAACTAAAGAATTTCTAGACTCAACTTCGACCAGTTTGGCTTGGTAATCCTACAGGCAGTCAAGCTCTGATACCAAAGCTGTCAGGACCCCGGTCCTAAGTCACACCGATCTAGCATGTAACACATCATATCACTTTGCGGCCTCACGCACGGTATTCCCACGGGTGCCACCTTACCTAGCCCGAGACCGTTTGCGCCTTTTGGCTCATGTATATGACAGTGCCGCTAGCATCCATATGACAAAGAACCCGGGCTGGCATGGCTAGTCGTGAACCCAAAGTGGCACTAACTTACAGGGACAGGCATACATGACCCAGCAATGAACGTGTCAGTCATCAGCGAGTGAATCCAGGCTATAGCAACTGGGCTAGCAGGACTCCGGTAAACCGGGCTGTAGCAGGCTAACAGGACTCCAGTAGACACCGCGTGACATTTCCCCGAAGGGATAGACACAGGAACAAAGAAGGACACATGCCGGCCAGCCTAAGTGTTCCGGAGCAGTAGCAAGCTACCAAGGCTCAGTGGAAGCACTAGGAGACATTTCCCGGTAAGAGAGGCTACCAAGGATAAACAACTAGATAGTCAAATCCCACACATACCAAGCATTTCAATAACATGCACACAATATGCTCGATATGTGCGAATACAACATGGCATCACAACATGACTCTACAACTCAAGTATTTTATTCAATAGGCTCTGAGGAGCGAGATATTACAATCATGGGTCTCATGACCCAACATTCAGAGCACACAAGTCAAAGCACAAGCGGAAGCTTAACATGTCTGAGTACAGACATCTACAAATGAAAAAGGCTGAGAAGCCTGACTGTCTATCAGATCCTGCCGAGGGCACAAGATCATAGCTGAGGTAACAAGCTAAACGTCGAAGTCCACGTGGAACTACTAGCGAGACTGAAGTCTCTCTGCAAAAACATAAATTAAGCAACATGAGTACAAATGTACCCAATAAGACTTACATCAGATCTAACTACATATGCATCATTATCAACAAGGGGATGGTGGGGTTTAACTGCAGCAAGCCAGCTTTGACTCGGTGGCTATCCTGAACTACGACTGCAAGTAACTCTTTTGAGGTGGCGCACACGAGTCCACATATTCACCATATCAATACACCACTATGGATCCGCTCCCGTCTCCCTACGAGAACGCCATCCATAGCACTCACGCTTATCTTGGGTATTTTAGAGTATCCACTTTCACTTGTCTATGAACTGTACAGGCAACCCAGAAGTCCTTTACCGCGGACACGGCTATTCGAATAGATGATATTAACCCTGCAGGGGTGTACTTCTTCACACACGCTCTCACCACTTACCGCTGTTTACACGACATGTACTCGGCAACCTTCAAGCGGAAGCCCCGCGAGGGTGTCGGCCACGACCTGACTAACCACACAAGTCTCTCGTCCAGGTTTATCGCCTATTCGGGTTCCATCCGCAAGGAGATCCGGCCGGGATGTCGCTCACGGCCCCAAACGATGTGTGCAGGGTTCCCAAGCCCACCTCCACGGGTGGATCTACGCTTGGTACACCGTGCCACGGTGCCTAGTCTGTCCCAAGCCCACCTGTATCGGGTGCCACTTGGTAGACTACTAACACTACCTACAAACACCAGAAACTAGTTGCAACTCCTGGACAGAGATCAAGTTGATTAATAAGTCGAGAGGGGTCGAGTTACCGGAACCCAATGTGTGGTAGTAACTATTCATGGATCACAAACACAGAACTCAGTTCCTAAGGACGGCTTCAATCAGACAACCCACCATGTACTCCTACATGGCCTCTCACCGCTACCTTTACCAAATCGTGTTCACACACATAGCTCACACACAGTAGGACATGTTCACACACCTCCAATTCATCCCCGATGAATCAGACCGGACTCAACTCTAAGCAGTAGCAGGCATGACAAACAAGCATGAATGAGTAGGCACAACAGGGCTCAAACAACTCCTACTCATGCTAGTGGGTTTCATCTATTTACTGTGGCAATGACAGGTCATGTAGAGGATAAAGGGGTTCAGCTACCGCAACAAGTAACAGATGAATCGTTGTTGTCCTAATGCAATAAAAGAGAGCAGGAGCGAGAGAGTGGGATTGTATCGAAATGAACAAGGGGGTTTTGCTTGCCTGGCACTTCTGAAGATAATATAGCTCTTCATCGGTGTCATTGATCACATCGTCGGTACACGTCTACTAAGAGGGGACAAGCACCGACAAACAAAGAAGAAACACAATCAATGCAATGCACAATATGATGCATGATCATGACATGGCAATATGCTGTGGTTTGGGCTAATGCAACTAGCAGCAGGTTAAATGGAGTTAGTTTGAATCTAAGATTCAAATTCAAACTCCATATATGACATTTCAAATGCCATTAATTCAAATTGTTATATACAGTAGCTTTAGGTTGCTCAAACATGCATGAAAATGCCATAAACAGATTCTTTGAATTTTTCTGATAGTTTTTCATATATAATTTATCTCATTTGGAGTTACGGTTGAATTTATATGAATTTTAGAAGTTTTGGGCATTTTCTGGAATTTTCTGAATTATTTTAAATCCAGAAAATTATTAACTGCGTCAGCGTTGCATCATTGTGACGTCAGCAGGGTCAACAGGGTCAAACGTGACGGTTGGGACCCACATGTCATTGGCTCACTGTTAACTGGGGATTACCCCCCGTGTTGACTGGGATTTAACCCACCGCGGGGCCCGCACGTCAGCGGCTAACCGGCGACGCTAATCCGGTGCAGTGGCGACTGCCGGCCGGCCATTTCCGGCCACAGATGGACGCACCGAGGGCACGAGAGGCAAGCTCGTGCTCTCCCGCATCCAGGGGAGGTGTCAGAAGGTCGTGGGGTGGCCTGGTTCGCTGACGGCGAGCACTTTGGCGGCCGCCAGAGTTCGGTGTGTGCGGTAGCTGTGGCTAGAGCATGTGGCGGAGCAAGTTAAGCAGCGGGACGGCAGATATGGACCAGAAGGAGCACAACCATGTGCTCGGATGCAAGCTTTGGGTGCCCTGGCCACGGCGGCGAGGAGCCACGGCGGCGACGAGCTTCGGTTGTGGTGGGGCGGCAAGCTGGAGGACGGGAACGGAGGGGGAGAGCAAGGAGGAAGGAGTAGGAGCTCACAACGGTCCAGAAGAGCAGCTCAGGAGCCTCGGGGAGGCAACAAGGCGAGCGTGGGGTCACCAGTGATCTCGACGGGTGGAGGTCAAAGAAGGGATCGATGGCGTCATCTTGAGGCTCGTCTGCTCGAGTCCGTTGGTGGAGGTTACCAGCGTGAGGAGGCGGAGCCGTTGGACTCTCTAGCAGGGCGAAACAACGGCGATGGCTGCGGTGGTAGTGGATGGCGGCGACGACCGTGCTCGGTGGCTGCGCGTGAAAGAACAGAGGAGGGGAGAGCGCTCGAGGGAGAGAGAGGATGAGGACCAGAGCGTCGCATTGGCGTGGAGAGAAAACCCGAGGCCTTGCCGCCGCGAAGCAGGAGGTGGCCGCGGCTCAGCTGTGCGTGCGCCACGCACAATGCCAGAAGGCATGGGGAAGACGACGCGCGAGGAGGTGGGCTGGGCTGGCCAACCGGGCCGGCCAGGTGGGCTTGGTGGGAGCCAGGTAAGTTCCAGGTGAGCCTCTGTTCTTTTCCTATTATTTCCATTTTCTATTTTCTGTAATTGTGTTTGGCTTTAATAAAAATGCCAGGGCATTCCAAAAAATCATGAAACTGCTCAATGTCACTGTTTGGAATATTTCCTACAGCAAACATTTCAGTTTGTGATTATTTTAGCATTTAAAATATTTTTTAGCAATTGAATGCCCAAATGCAATACCAT
Source organism: Triticum dicoccoides (assembly GCF_002162155.2). Taxonomy (NCBI): domain Eukaryota; kingdom Viridiplantae; phylum Streptophyta; class Magnoliopsida; order Poales; family Poaceae; genus Triticum; species Triticum dicoccoides. Next base: position 177,159,865 of record NC_041387.1, on the reverse strand, counting down.
ATGATTTAATTCAAAAATCCAAAATGGCCTAAAAAATGTGCACCATTTTTGGGAGAGGTTCTAGACCAATCCAAAAATAATGAACTTTTCTGAAGAGCATTTTGGGTTCATAGAGAATATTTTTAAGTTGAACCTGGTATTTTCAGGGGGGGTGCTGGGGTTTGTTGATCCCCATTTCAGGTTTAAGAGAAATTTAAACATGATGCAACAACCAACTAGTCCAAGTGCATAGCAAGGCTAGGGACGTGACAACTCGCCCCCACTAAACAAGAATCTCGTCCCAAGATTCAAGCGTAGGGTAGGATGAAGGGGGAACGCAAACTAACATAATCTTCATGATCCAGGTGGCACTTCATCAGAACGTTGAATCGATCACCATCTTGTCTCGTCGTCTTGCTCTGAGAACTCCAACTAACATGACAAGAAGAGGAAAGGAAAACTCTAGAAGAATCGATCTTCTCGAAGACCGAACAACTCAGGATCAATTCACGGAATGAGACATAGCAACCTATCTCAAGCTGGGCCACGAAACATTCATCCAAATGAATGGAGTGGAACAGATGTCGAAGGTTCACTAGGTAGACAACAATTCCACACTTAAGAGGGTGGTGAACGGTTGTCAACGTAGCGAGGAGTTGAGTTGTCATGATACCACAACGAGACACCTTAGGGATGGTGACTCGTAGATATATCCCCTTGGGTGGCAAAAAGAATTACCTTTGATTCAAAGATCATTGAAACTCTTTATACCAGCCTAGGGCAAATCTCAAGCGATCGTTTGGAGGGGTTTGGTAGAATGGCATACTCGGATTAGAATGGATGATGTGGATTACCTTGTTGAAAACAACACAAGGGATGATTTTAGTAACTGGGGAGAAGCTCAACAGTAGAGAGTGAGTCCACTATTTGAAAAGTTATAGCATAATAGAGGAAACTGAGAGCAATCCAGTTAGTGCCGATGATAACACCTAGCGCTTGTGCGTGCTCTCAAGAACTTGAGCATTTCCATATTTATCAAGGTTTTACCAATATTCGTGTCAAAGATCCTGGCAACACAACATACTACCATGATGGATAGTGATGGACGATGCAGATGCATAGGAAGATAACAGCTTCTCAGATTTCACCTTAGCGAGGCCAAGGAAACAAAATCTGGATGATCGACCGAAAGACATTTAGCACTCCGCTTCTAATGTTCTCCTTGATGTGCTACTGTAACCCACTCATAGATATGGTTTGATATCTAGAACATCAAGTAAAAGGTCGGACTTCGGGAACACCAAAAATCATAAGGAACAACTAGGGAGGTAAATCCTATGAAATCCTTATGGGGAGGTGGCTAACTTCCTCAATCAAGATACTACAATAATAGGTCTTTCGGCTGGGTGTGCTGGCCACGACATCCACTTTACCGATTTATAAAGAGACAAATATTATAGTTCTTGGGAAAACGTTCCAACCATCATATCTGCCTGAGATTCAGATCTGGTTGGTGCCAGGATATTCCAGACTCTTCAGGTCTAGGAAGGAAAATGAAAGTTTGCAACACAATTCGACGAGACGGTGTTGTGAGGTTCTCGGGGAATGAACTTTGATAGCAAGCTCCAAAACATGAGCTGGTTCTTCTACAAACATGTGAACACGTTGTCCAAGACAAGCATGACCACATAGTAGTCTTACAACGAAACACTACCGAGTTCAGATTGGGAACCATCATTGATGATATCAAAGTCTAGTGCATGTCTGTCTGGGCCCTTTAGGATTAGCGCATGGACTTCTTTTCTTTGAACAAATCAATCAGTGGCTTGGTGTGCTAGGGAATACCGATGGAATGGAGGTAGCTAATCTCTCAAGCCATAGTATACTTCGCACGTGCATGACTGACTTGGGATGATTCTAGAGGAGGTAAAAAACATGCTTTCTCGAATTCACGGCGGCAACTTGCATCAAATGCACATGAATTAGAGGAAGTCACTTCTTTTCCAAGCATATGCTTCACGAACGGTCATGAAGAAAATGTTTACTAAAGTTTCCAACACTAGCTTAATGTTCAACAAAATTAAGGAAAAGGTAAAGATGATGTCGATGGGCTCAACAACAATTTATCCAGGTTTCCATGAAGATGGAATTCCATAATTATGTGAACAGGTGATAGCATTGGTCAGACCCAGAAGATATAATGGTGTATGCTCGAGGAATCAACCACGAGTAAGACAACATTACGAACATCGTTGGTTCTGATTTGATTTGAGGATAGCCCACACCCAAATCAAAGTTTTAACAAGATGATAGACCCAGCAATTGATCACGAGGACCAATCGATGAAGATATCATCTTTCTTCAACACACACACACACAAAGAGATATCCTTTGGAAAGAACTAAGTCAGACAAGCTTTTATCTTCCAACTCTCCAAGTTGTTGTTTAGCTTAACCAACTAGCTCAGGGGTATCCAACACAGATTCTTGGAGAAAGGGTGGTTTCGAAAACCAACTTGGTCACAAGCTCAACATAGCAGTCAGGTGACAACCTGGTGATACTTCCGAGAAGATAATCGAAAAATCACGAACCACCGATATGCTATTAAGCTCGAGAACAATCTTGCTTTTCAGGGCAAGACGAGATGATCAAATAAGCAAGGGATTGGCATAGCCCCAACTCATTGATCGAAAGGTGCACCGGAAATAAGGACTAGGTAGCACGATCTATCTTAGAATGATGATTCAAGAATGAATACACTAAGAATGAAATTATTGTCCTTTAACTACCAAGCAACGGGTTGCTAGCAGTATTGATTTCACACATCACGATTCACTTGTCGGCATTCCGGTTCAACAACACGGGGACCGAGAAATGAATAATGATGGCGAGAAGTATCACTACACCAAGAATTCATAAGATGATGTGTAATTCCTATGACTTTCTTGACATAAAGAGGGTAATACTTCAGGGTAGAACAGAACAAAAACTGGATTAGTATTTGATCTGCGGAGTATGACTACTTTGACCCAATCCTAGATATGGATGAGGTACTGGAGTTCATTTCTCCTAGTCATTCTGGGATAGAATGGCTTGACGGAACACAAGAATAATAAGCATCGATGAACGATTGCACGCATACTCTTGACTAACAATTGGTAGACGAGGGTCGAAAGACAACTAAAGCGGGACAACTCAAAGGAACATATGGTTTCTGAGTAGTGGATGCATAGGTTAGTATGTCGAAACAAGTTCAACAAGTTTCTTCCGGATAACCCATGCAGAAATGTAGAACTGGCAGAGTCGCAATATAGGATGGAGAACTCATCGAGGGCACTCCTGTTGTGATCTTTTGATCCAACAAACTTCTGCCATAAAGTGGTTCATAGTATTTGGAAGAAGGAAATACCACGAACTTCGAGGACTATTGCAAAGGTTGCTAATAACCTAAAGGAACGAGCAAAAACTATCAACATGAAGCAAGTAGGGTGAATCTCGGGTTCAAAACCCAGGAGTAGAATACCTACTACTAAGTGGCATCATGGGATGCCTTCGAGAATGATGGCCAGAATCATCACACTGGGAACACAAAGCATGGCTGGATTACTAGGTGATACTCTAGACACCCAGGGTCATAATAATAACTCCAACATATATGTCGAGGCAATAGAGTACCTCAGCTCAGCAATTAGTGTGACTAACCTGGCCTAAAAGAACATCGAAACCAGAGGGAAGGGATTTTGCAAATGCATCAGACTATCTAGAAACCTGGGATGACTCGGACAACATAACGGCTGTAAATGCTCAAAAAGATTTGAGACATGCTACAAAAATGGTGGCATAACCACTCAGAAGCACAATATCAAGGTTTCGAGATCAACAGTTAACATACGGAAGTAGTAGGAACTGAACCAAGGCTTAAGTCCAACAATTCTATAAGTCTACGGATAAGTAACACGTGATCCTGATAGAAAGAAGAGAAAGCCTAGTTCTTAACCCCGTAGAAAAGATAAGATGACTCGGATCAGAAGGCATAAGGTATAAGGAGTAAAAAGAGCCTTACGTTCCATCCCATAATCAATTCCCTTATATAACTAAAGAATTTCTAGACTCAACTTCGACCAGTTTGGCTTGGTAATCCTACAGGCAGTCAAGCTCTGATACCAAAGCTGTCAGGACCCCGATCCTAAGTCACACCGATCTAGCATGTAACACATCATATCACTTTGCGGCCTCACGCACGGTATTCCCACGGGTGCCACCTTACCTGGCCCGAGACCGTTTGCGCCTTTTGGCTCATGTATATGACAGTGTCGCTAGCATCCATATGACAAAGAACCCGGGCTGACATGGCTAGTCGTGAACCCAAAGTGGCACTAACTTACAGGGACAGGCATACATGACCCAGCAACGAACGTGTCGGTCATCAGCGAGTGAATCCAGGCTATAGCAACTGGGCTAGCAGGACTCCGGTAAACCGGGCTGTAGCAGGCTAACAGGACTCCAGTAGACACCGCGTGACATTTCCCCGAAGGGACAGACACAGGAACAAAGAAGGACACATGCCGGCCAGCCTAAGAGTTCCGGAGCAGTAGCAAGCTACCAAGGCTCAGTGGAAGCACTAGGAGACATTTCCCAGTAAGAGAGGCTACCAAGGATAAACAACTAGATAGTCAGATCCCACACATACCAAGCATTTCAATAACATGCACACAATATGCTCGATATGTGCGAATACAACATGGCATTACAACATGACTATACAACTCAAGTATTTTATTCAATAGGCTCTGAGGAGCGAGATATTACAATCATGTGTCTCATGACCCAACATTCAGAGCACACAAGTCAAAGCACAAGCGGAAGCTTAACATGTCTTGAGTACAAACATCTACAAATGAAAAAGGCTGAGAAGCCTGACTGTCTATCAGATCCTGCCGAGGGCACAAGATCGTAGCTGAGGTAACAAGCTAAACGTTGAAGTCCACATGGAACTACTAGCGAGACTGAAGTCTCTCTACAAAAACATAAATTAAGCAACGTGAGTACAAATGTACCCAACAAGACTTACATCAGATCTAACTACATATGCATCATTATCAACAAGGGGATGGTGGGGTTTAACTGCAGCAAGCCAGCTTTGACTCGGTGGCTATCCTGAACTACGGCTGCAAGTAACTCTTTTGAGGTGGCGCACACGAGTCCACATATTCACCATATCAATACACCACTATGGATCCGCTCCCGTCTCCCTACGAGAACGCCATCCATAGCACTCACACTTATCTTGCGTATTTTAGAGTATCCACTTTCACTTGTCTATGAACTGTACAGGCAACCCAGAAGTCCTTTACCACGGACACGACTATTCGAATAGATGATATTAACCCTGCAGGGGTGTACTTCTTCACACACGCTCTCACCACTTGCCGCCGTTTACACGACATGTACTCGGCAACCTTCAAGCGGAAGCCCAGCGAGGGTGTCGGCCACGACCTGACTAACCACACAAGTCTCTCATCCAGGTTTATCGCCTATTCGGGTTCCATCCGCAAGGAGATCCGGCCGGGGTGTCGCTCACGGCCCCAAACGATGTGTGCAGGGTTCCCAAGCCCACCTCGACGGGTGGATCTACGCTTGGTACACCGTGCCATGGTGCCTAGTCTGTCCCAAGCCCACCTGTACCGGGTGCCACTTGGTAGACTACTAACACTACCTACAAACACCAGAAACTAGTTGCAACTCCTGGACAGAGATCAAGTTGATTAATAAGTCGAGAGGGGTCGAGTTACCGGAACCCAATGTGTGGTAGTAACTGTTCATGGATCACAAACACAGAACTCAGTTCCTAAGGACGACTTCAATGAGACAACCCACCATGTACTCCTACATGGCCTCTCACCGCTACCTTTACCAAATCGTGTTCACACACATAGCTCACACACAGTAGGACATGTTCACACACCTCCAATTCATCCCCGATGAATCAGACCGGACTCAACTCTAAGCAGTAGCAGGCATGACAAACAAGCATGAATGAGTAGGCACAACAGGGCTCAAACAACTCCTACTCATGCTAGTGGGTTTCATCTATTTACTGTGGCAATGACAGGTCATGCAGAGGATAAAGGGGTTCAGCTACCGCAACAAGTAACAGATGAATCGTTGTTGTCCTAATGCAATAAAAGAGAGCAGGAGCGAGAGAGTGGGATTGTATCGAAATGAACAAGGGGGTTCTGCTTGCCTGGCACTTCTGAAGATAATATAGCTCTTCATCGGTGTCATTGATCACATCGTCGGTACACGTCTACTAAGAGGGGACAAGCACCGACAAACAAAGAAGAAACACAATCAATGCAATGCACAATATGATGCATGATCATGACATGGCAATATGCTGTGGTTTGGGCTAATGCAACTAGCAGCAGGTTAAATGGAGTTAGTTTGAATCTAAGATTCAAATTCAAACTCCATATATGACATTTCAAATGCCATTAATTCAAATTGTCATATACAGTAGCTTTAGGTTGCTCAAACATGCATGAAAATGCCATAAACAGATTCTTTGAATTTTTCTGATAATTTTTCATATATAATTTATCTCATTTGGAGTTACGGTTGAATTTATATGAGTTTTAGAAGTTTTGGGCATTTTCTGGAATTTTCTGAATTATTTTAAATCCAGAAAATTATTAACTGCGTCAGCGTTGCGTCATTGTGACGTTAGCAGGGTCAACAGGGTCAAACCTGACGGTTGGGACCCACATGTCATTGGCTCATTGTTAACTGGGGATTACCCCCGTGTTGACTGGGATTTGACCCACCGCGGGGCCCGCACGTCAGCGTCTGCTAGGGCGTTAGTTAGTGCTAACACTGGGGTTAACCAGCGGCTAACCGATGATGCTAATCCGGCGCGGCAGCGACCGCCGGCCGGCCGTTTCCGGCCACGGATGGACGCACCGAGGGCACGGGAGGCAAGCTCGTGCTCTCCCGCATCCAGGGGAGGTGTCAGAAGGTCGCGGGGTGGCCTGGTTCGCCGACGGCGAGCACTTTGGCGGCCGCCGGAGTTTGGTGTGTGCGGCAGCTGTGGCTAGAGCATGTGGCGGAGCAAGTTAAGCAGCGGGACGGCAGATACGGACCTGAAGGAGCACAACCATGTGCTCGGACGCAAGCTTTGGGTGCCCTGGCCACGTCGGCGAGGAGCCACGACGGCGACGAGCTTCGGTTGCGGTGGGGCGGCAAGCTGGAGGACGGGAACGAAGGGGGAGAGCAAGGAGGAAGGAGTAGGAGCTCACAGCAGTCCAGAAGAGCAGCTCAGGAGCCTTGGGGAGGCAACAAGGCGAGCGTGGGGTCGCCGGCGATCTCGGCGGGTGGAGGTCGAAGAAGGGATCGATGGCGTCGTCTTGAGGCTCGTCCACTCGAGTCTGTTGGTGGAGGTTACCAGCGTGAGGAGGCGGAGCTGTTGGACTCTCTAGCAGGGCGAAACGACGGCGGTGGCTGCGGTGGTAGTGGACGGTGGCGACGACCGTGCTCGGTGGCTGCGCGTGAAAGAACAGAGGAGGGGAGAGCGCTCGAGGGAGAGAGAGGATGAGGACCAGGGTGTCGCGCTAGCATGGAGAGAAAACCCGAGGCCTTGCCACCGTGAAGCAGGAGGTGGCCGCGGCTCGGCTGTGCGCGCGCCATGCACGATGCCAGAAGGCATGGGGAAGACGACGCGCGAGGAGGTGGGATGGGCTGGCCAACCGGGCCGGCCAGGTGGGCTTGGTGGGAGCCAGGTAAGTTCCAGGTTAGCCTCTGTTCTTTTCCTATTATTTCCATTTTCTATTTTCTGTAATTGTGTTTGGCTTTAATAAAAATGCCAGGGCATTTCCAATAATCATGAAACTGCTCAATGTCACTGTTTGGAATATTTCCAACATCAAACATTTCAGTTTGTGATTATTTGAGCATTTAAAATATTATTTAGCAATTAAATGCCCAAATGCAAATACCATATGATTTAATTCAAAAATCCAAAATGGCCTAGAAAAATGTGCACCATTTTTGGAAGAGGTTCTAGACCAATCCAAAAATAATGAACTTTTCTGAAGAGCATTTTGGGTTCATAGAGAATATTTTTAAGTTGAACCTCGTATTTTTAGGGGGGGTGCTGGGGTTTATTGATCCCCATTTCAGGTTTAAGAGAAGTTTAAACATGATGCAACAACCAACTAGTCCAAGTGCATAGCAAGGCTAGGGACGTGACAATCGCATTGCAGAATTGAACCAAGCAGTTAACTAAACACCACAACAAATGAACCAACCGTTAACTAAGCTCCACATTGCACAAATATAACATACTCCTAATAGAAGATCAGACAGTTAACCAAACCAAGCATGCTTAACAACTTGGAAATATATCAATTGTATTTGTTTCTTATGTATTTAGTACAGCCAAATTTGATTTATTTCTCACATGGTATACAACAACAGAATGCACACACAACAATTGAATATCGCACTGCAGAATTGAACCAAACAGTTAACTAAACACCACAACAAATGAACCAAACATTAACTGAGCACCACATTGCACAATATAACATACTCCTAATAGAAGATCAGACAGTTAACCAAACCAAGCATGCTTAACAACTTGGAAATATAGCAATTGTATTTGTTTCTCCTGTATTTAGTACAACCAAATTCGATTTATTTCTCACATGGTATACAATAACAGAATGCACACACAACAATTGAACATCACATTGCAAAATTGAACCAAACAGTTAACTAAACACCACAACAAATGAACCAAACATTAATTGAGCACCACATTGCACAATATAGCATACTCCTAATAGAAGATCAGACAGTTAACGTAACCAAGCATGCTTGACTACTTGGAAAATTGAACCCTAAATAATTGAACATCACATTTGCAGAATTGAACCAAACAGTTAACTAAACACGACATTGCACGACATATAGAGCATATATACTAGAGCAGAAGATTGCATGGTAAAAGTAGATAGCACAATTCACTAGAATTTGTTAAGGAAATGCAGTAGCTAGCAAACTGAACATGGGTCCTTATAGTGAGCTAATAAGACAAGCTACTCATTGTCGGAGATATCGATGACGATTGGCTCCTTGGACATGGAAGAGGGCGAGGCCTCCGCATCACTCTGGGCACCAACATGCTGGCTCTTGAGATGAGGTAAGCACGTGTACGTTGAGAAAACACCTCGTAGTCTTCATCGAAGGCACCGACGGTGGCCTCGAGAAAACGCCACGAACTATTGTTTAAAGCAGCCAACCGTGCCACGGCATCGGCACATGAGGCGTCGACGGTGGCCTCGACGACGAGGTGCTCCTCCAAGATCTGGGGGTCGGCACAAATGGCAGCCATCGCGACCTCATCTGTGTGTGCGGCCGTGATTTGCTTCTCCGCTGCCAAATGCTCCTTGAGATCCTGGCTATACTGCATGCACCATGGCTTAGCACGGTGCTTATTTGGTGGAGGGGTCGGTGATTTGGGTGGAAGGTGTCGCGCTCGCACCGGCGGTCGGGGCATGTGGGATGTGGAAGGAGGAGGAGGATGGGGTTCGGGTGTGGATTACCTGCCTGGATAGGCGAGGCTGAGAAGCGTGAAGGAGGGCCGCTGGCGAGGAGGCGGTGCTGCAAGCAAGGAGTGAAGGTTTCAACTTAGAAAGGAAGGCAAAACAGGGGAAATGTGGCTTTTGGTAAGAGGGGGGGGGGAGGTAGAAATTTCCGCGGAAGTCGAACATTTGGAATCGCTTCAGTGAAAAAACTGGCGCGCAAAGTGTCATCAGACACGGTCCCTTATTCAGAGCGGGCTGTGGACTGTAGCCGACGAACCTTCTCGAGTAAGCCATAGGCGTACTATACACCGACGGTGCTCCAGGATATTTTGTACTGCATCTCACACGGTTGGTGATAATAAACTGTGTGGGATCTACTTGATTTTTCATCTTGATTTGAATTACATAATGGGGTCACAGCTGTAAAGGATGGTGTTTGAATTGCTAGAACTTCTATCTGTAGTGAACATGCAACTATAGGTGTGTCGTCAAATTTTTTGGAATTATTCAGGGTTCGTGTGGACATTTTTATACGGTAACTTGGTTTTCTAGGAATTTCAGGTGCACAATTCAAAATTAAACCACATGCACATGCTCCGGTGCACCAAAATGGGTTGTAAAATGATATATGTATCCATGGGTTGATGCTTACATCCCATTCAAGGAATGGGGATGAATTTCAAACACCACAACACCGTGGCTCTCCAGCAAACGTTGAGGTGCTTGCTTTTGTAATTGTAGTAAATCCAAAAGTCGTCCGAAATTCATGAAACTTGGCATGCTATCATGGAGCGGCATCAACATGCCGTGGTAAATTTTTTGTCCCATTTGGGGCAGGTTTGGGTATAAGCTTCTCATAAACCAGAGCTTCTCACAACAAGTGAGATGGTTTTGGTAGGGAACGTTTCACCTTTCTCGACGAAACAATATCCGTTGCATCTTCTCGATTTCAATTATTTTCCTAGCGTCAACATAGAACAACATGAGTGTTGTGTGAATTTTTGGGATTTTTTGGGGTTCGCTTGGACATTTTTGTACATTAACTGAGTTTTCTATGCATTCATGTGCATAATTCAAATTTGAACTACATGCACATGCTCTAATGCATATAAATTAGTTGAAAATTCAAATATGTGTCCTTGGTTGCATGCTTAATTAGGTACCATGCAAGAAATGATAATGAATGTCAAACACCCTGCCACCGTCACTCGGCCGCAAACATTGAGATATATACCCGGTTTAAATTCTAGTAAATCCAAAGCTCGTCTGAAATTCGTGAAACTTGGCATGCTGTCATGGAGCGGCATCAACATGCTGTGGTAAATTCTTGTCCCATTTGGGGCAGGTTTGGGAATATGCTTCTCACAAACCAGAGCTTCTCACAACAAGCCTGATGGTTTCGGTAGGTAACGTTTCACCTTTCTGGACGAAACGATATGCATTGCCTCTTCTCGATTTAATTTTTTTCCTAGTGTCAACATAGAACAACAGGGGTGTTGTGTGAATTTTTTGGATTTTTGGGGGTTTGCTTGGACATTTTTATACATTAACTGAGTTTTCTATGCATTCATGTGCATAATTCAAATTTGAACTACATGCACATGCTCTAATGCATATAAATTAGTTGAAAATTCAAATCTGTGTCCTTGGTTGCATGCTTAATTAGGTCCCATGCAAGAAATGAGAATGAATGTCAGACACCCTGCTACCGTCACTCGGCCACAAACATTGAGATATATACCTGGTCTTTAACTTCTAGTAAATCCAAAGCTCGTCTGAAATTCATGAAACTTGGCATGCTATCATGGAGCAGCATCAACATGCGGTGGTAATTTTTTTGTCGCATTTGGGGCAGGTTTGGGGATATGCTTCTCACAAACCAGAGCTTCTCACAACAAGCCCGATGGTTTCGTTAGGGAACGTTTCACCTTTCTGGACGAAATGATATGCATTGCCTCTTCTCGATTTCATTTTTTTCCTAGTGTCAACATAGAACAACAGGGGTGTTGTGGCAAGTTTTGGGATTTTTGGGGGTTCGCTTGGACATTTTTATACATCAACTGAGTTTTCTATGCATTCATGTGCATAATTCAAATTTGAACCTCATGCACATGCTCTAATGCATATAAATTAGATGAAAATTCAAATCTGTGTCCTTGGTTGCATGCTTAATTAGGTCCCATGCAAGAAATGAGAATGAATGTCAAACACCCTGCCACCGTCACTCGGCCGCAAACATTGAGATATATACCTGGTTTTTAAATTCTAGTAAATCCAAAGCTTGTCCAAAATTCATGAAACTTGGCATGCTATCATGGAGCGGCATCAACATGCCGTGGTAAATTTTTTGTCCCACTTGGGGCAGGTTTGGGGATATGCTTCTCACAAACCAAAGCTTCCCACAACAAGCCTGATGGTTTCGGTAGGGAACGTCCCACCTTTGGGTACAAAGCGATATCCATTGCCTCTTATTGCTTTGAAATTTTTTCTCGTGTCAACATAGAACAACAGGAGTGTTGTGTCAATTTTTGGGATTTTTCAGGGTTCGTTTGGACATTTTTATGCATTAATTGAGTTTTTCAATGCATTTATGTGCATAATTCAAATTTAAACCATTCACGTGACGCCACGTGTCTTGGTTTTAATGGCTATATGTTTTAATGGCTATTGATCGCAAATGTTTTAGAAAGAACACCTGTATGCAAAGTGAGAGCAGGATTTGTGCATCTCTTCAACACAAATGGTTGTTTTGGATGACCCATGTGCAACCACTTACAAACAATTTGGTAAGATTTGCATCTGTCATATTGGGTATGTTGCCATTTGTCAAACTGGAAAGATTGACATTTGTTGATCTAGTAACATTGCCATTTGTCAACCTTGTAACACTGCGATTTGTCAAAGTATGAAGCTAAAAATCACTAGCAGTATCTAATTTTTGCAACTAAAATTCAGTAATTAAGCATAAATGGAGGCGAGGAGGCGTGTTCAGCCGGGCGTGCAGCGGGGCGCCGTACTATTTGATTTGACAGCGGGTGGCGCAGTTCCCGATATGGCTTTAATGTAGACGAGGGAGAGGGTAGCGGTACCCGAAATGTTGAACGACCAATGATGGATCCTCCTTCAATTAGCATCATGAATGCATGAGAGAAGTAGTGGGAGGAGGATTGGGAAAAGAGGTAGCACGATGTGAATGCAATGCAGTTTGCACTCATATAAAGGCGCCCCTCCATTTCAATGCATCTACCACATCGTACCCACACTAAGCGCAAAAATGCTCACTCCAGACCCATGGCGACGATGCGCGCGAGCGGCCAGCGGCTGTGCCAGACGGTCCACACCGCCAGCCTACGGCATGGCACCGAGGATCGTCTCCAGATGAAGTTCGCGACCAGATGGTGGATGGTCGCCGTCGACGCCAGCTACGACTCTTAGTTAGACTAGATGATCGTTGCCACCACCAACAAGTTCACCATCGTCAAGAAGCTCGCGGACGACATCGCCGTACTCCTCCAGCCCGCGCACCCGGGCTCCTCATTGCCTGCCACCCTAATCGGCCTCCATGGTCGGAACCTCTTTCAAGCATTGGTGGCGTTGCGACTGCCCGCCGACGCCACAAAGAATGTCCACCTGGAGGTCGCGCTCGCCGCGAGGCGCCTCGCCCTGCAAGAATATGTCGACCTACACATCCACGAGTACGAACAAATCGTGTACATAGGTATCTATAAGGCCAGTGAGGACGCTACGACATTGGCCTTCTTCAACCGGCTGGAAGCCTTGGATGCCTTTGCTGAGAAGCACCTTGACCTCGTCGTACGTTGATGGATGCATCTTTCTTCTTGCCTCCTTAATTCTTATTGTGCTATTGCATTCTCGTACTAGTCAATATAGACATGTGTGATCCCTTTGCTTAATTGTATGCATCACTGTAACTAGTACTCCATTCATCAATTTATAAGTTGTGCTGCTCGTGTTTGGTGCCGGCGCACGACACAATGAGCACACCCACGTCGACACATATAGGGAGGACATCCAGCGGTTCCAATGGTGATTTGTCAAAATATGCAGCTAAAAATCACTAGCACTATCTAATTTTTGCAACTAAAATTCAGTAATTAAACATAGATTTCATTCATAGATTAAGCAGTTTTGCTTAATGTATGCAAACAGTCAACCGTTAGGCGCCGCGACGCGCTCTGCTCGCGTCCGTTGGCGCGCTCGGGTTGTGGACAGCTTTTTCTTGCATGCTCAAATACTATATGCATATATATGGTTGCTCGCCGTTGAGGCAACCATGGAGCGCTTTGCTCGCGTCCCTCCATGCGCGCTTTGCCAGCGGTTGGGCCTGCACACGATCACGTCGGGGGCCCCATATGCATGCGGCTGCGCCGCGCGTGTTGCCACGCGATGCAGTTACATGTGGCATGATGGAGTTACGCGCTACGAATTAGAACTGTCATCAGGACGTGTCGTCCGGCCTCCCCTTTAATTCCCGCAACCATTATAACCTTAGTCTCTTAAACCTTTCGATCGCGCCCCACAACACAACAAGAACACCCACGACGACACATAGAGAGGGGATGTCTAGCAGCGCTCCAATGGAGTTTGGCGAGCATAAAATGGAGACCCACGCAAGGGAGACGGATCTCTCGGTGGTGTACACCATTGACCCGGCCGTGGTGGACGACTACATCAACACTGTTGAGTAGTTGTTTGCTGGAGACAAGTACAAGGTGGTCGGCATCGACCTCCAGTACACCGCCGGTAGTCCCGACATAGATCAGAAGGTTACCGTCGCCCAATTGTGTGTGCGCCATCATGTCCTCATCTACCACTACTGCATGGCCAGAGAGCCTTACGCCCATTTCAACAGGTTTATCAACAGCACCGAGTACAAGTTCACCATGGTGGAAACCACCGACGATGTGAAAGCGCTCAGTGTTACGGGCTTGGCCTGCCAGAACCTTGTCAAAATCCATGACCACTACAGGGTCTGGGCAACACGAAGAAGGACTCCCTGGTCGAACTCGCCTCAGCTATCATTCACCCCTACTACGAAAAGATGAAGCAGTATGCCCAGAAAACAAGTGCCGTATCCTGGCAGAGGTCCTGGATGCGGCGACTGGATGAACCTCACCTCAGGTTCGCGGCCAAGAGTGTGTACACATGCTACGAGATGCACAAGCGAATTGTTGACATGAGGAAGTGCCTCCTTACCCAAATCGACGAGCCCGGATCAAGCCACAAGCAGAGAAAGCATCATAAGAAGTAGATGATGATCAGATGATCGTTTATGCTAGTTAATCATGCATGTAATATATAGTTTACTTTTTTGGTGTGTGGAAGTGTTGATACATCTGATAACCCGCAAGTATACATGATAGTTGTAGCCTCTTTCGATAAGTAAGAGTGTCGAACCCAACGAGAAGCTAAAAGTAGAGAAAATACTCTCTCAAGTCCTATCGGCCACTAATACGACTCTACACACGCTTTACCTAGAACAAGTATGAAACTAGAAGTACTTTGTAGGTGTGATAGGATAGGTTTGCAAGATAATAAAGAACAAGTAAATAAAAAGTAGGGGCTGTTTAGATAAAGATGCAATAAAGTAAATATAGTGAGTGTGGAAAAGTGGTGGTAGGAGTTGTAGAATTGTCCCTAAGCAATTGACTATGTTACTAGACCGGTAATCACTATTGCAATTCTATTTGAGGGAGAGGCATAAGCTAACATACTTTCTCTACTTGGATCATATGCACTTATGATTGGAACTCTAGCAAGCATCCGCAAATAATAAAGATTCATTAAGGTAAAACCCAACCATAGCATTGAAGTATCAAGTCCCCTTTATACCATACGCAACAATCCCCTTACTCGGGTTTGTGTTTCAGTCACTCACGCAACCCACTATAAGCGAATCATAAACGCATTGCAACACCCTACAACGGGAATCCCTCATGCTTGCGCGACACGGAGGGCACAATAGGACAGCACCAATAATAAAACATGCAACTCAAACCAATCATAGCAATTCATCAATCACCGATAGGACAACGAAAATCTACTCAGACATCATAGGATGGCAACACATCATTGGAAAATAATATGAAGCATAAAGCACCATGTTCAAGTAGAGAGTACAGCGGGTTGCGGGAGAGTGGACCGCTGAATATAGATGGGGGAAGGTGATGGAGATTTTGGTGAAGATGACGACGGTGTTGGTGAAGATCACAGTGATGATGATAGCCCCCGGCAGCGTTCCGGCGCCACCGGAAGCAAGGGGGAGAGAGACCCCCTTCTTCTTCTTCTTCCTTAACCTCCTCCCAAGATGGGAGAAGGGTTTCCCATTTGGTCCTTGGCTCCCATGGTGTGGGAGGGGCGAGAGCCCCTCCGAGATTGGATCTATCTCTTTGTTTCTGCGTTCTCAGATTCTACCCCGTCACCGTTTCTTTAATATCCGGAGATCCGTAACTCCGATTGGGGTGAATCTTTCGCCCAGATCTTTCTCATAAAATTAGCTTTCATGCAGCAAAAGAAGAGCGTCAACCGCCTTATGGGGGGGGCCCAGGAGAGTCCAGGGCGCGCCCCTATCTCCTGGCCCCCTCGGGCACCGTCTCGCGTTGATTTTACTTCCCAAAAATCACAAATATTCCAAAATAATTCTTCGTCCGTTTTTATCCCGTTTGGACTCCGTTTGATATTGGGTTTCTGCGAAACAAAAAACATGCAACAGACAGAAACTGGCACTGAGCACTAGATCAATATGTTAGCCCCAAAAAATAGTATAAAAAGTTGCCAAAATTATATAAAAGTTGAATAATATTGGCATGGAACAATCAAAAATTATAGATACGACGGAGACGTATCAGCATCCCCAAGCTTAATTCCTGCTCATCCTCGAGTAGGTAAATGATAAAAAAGATAATTTTTGATGTGGAATGCTACCTAGCATAATCTTGATCATATGTCTAATCATGGCATGAATATTAAGACACGAGTGATTCAAAGTAATAGTCTATCATTTGACATAAAAACAATATTCTTCGAGCATACCAATAAAACAATCGTGTCTTTTCAAAACAGCAAGGCCAAAGCAAGCTTATCCCTACAAAATCATATAGTTTGGCCATGCTTCATTTTCTTCACACAAAATGCCCCCATCATGCACAACCCCGATGACAAGCCGAGCAATTGGTTCATACTTTTTAACGCGCTTCAGCTTTTTCAACCCTCACGCAATACATGAGCGCAAGCCATGGATATAGCACTATAGGTGGAATAGAATATAATGATGGAGGTTATGTGGAGAAGACAAAAAAAATAGAAAGTCTCACATCGACGCGGCTAATCAACGGGCTATGGAGATGACCATCAATTGATGTCAATGCGAGGAGTAGGGATTGCCATGCAACGGATGCACTAAGAGCTATAAGTGTATGAAAGCTCAACAAAAGAAACTAAGTGGGTGTGCATCCAACTTGCTTGCTCATGAAGACCTAGGGCATTTGAGGAAGCCCATCGTTGGAATATACAAGCCAAGTTCTATAATGAAAATTCCCACTAGTATATGAAAGTGACAACATAGGAGACAATCTATATGAAGAACATGGTGCTACTTTGAAGCACAAGTATGGAAAAAGGATAGTAACATTGCCCCTTTTCTTTTTCTTTTTTTTCTTTTTGGGTGGGCTTCTTTGGCCCCCTTTTTTATTTAGGCTTCTTTGACCTTTCCTTTTTTATGGGGCAATGTTCTATAATGATGATCATCACACTTTATTTTCTTACAACTCGATATTACAACTCGATACTGGAACAAAGATATGACTCTATATGAATGCTTCCGGCGGTGTACCGGGATGTGCAATGATCTAGCGTAGCAATGACATCAAAAAAAGGACAAGCCATGAAAACATCATGCTAGCTAACTCATGTAAAGCAATATGACAATGAATGCTCAAGTCATGTATATGATGATGATGAAAGTTGCATGGCAATATATCTCGGAATGGCTATGGAAATGCCATGATAGGTAGGTATGGTGGCTGTTTTGAGGAAGATAAATGAGGCTTATGTGTGATAGAGCGTATCGTATCACGGGGTTTGGATGCACCGGCGAAGTTTGCACCAACTCTCGAGGTGAGAAAGGGCAATGCACGGTACCGAAGAGGATAGCAATGATGGAAAGGTAAAAGTGCGTATAATCCATGGACTCACATTAGTCATAAAGAACTCATATACTTATTGCAAAAGTTTATTATCCCTCAAAGCAAAGTACTACTATGCATGCCCCTAGGGGTATAGATTGGTAGGAAAAGACCATCGCTCATCCCCGACCGCCACTCATAAGGAAGACAGTCAAAGAAACACCCCATGCTTCAAATTTGGCACACAACGGTTACCATACGTGCATGCTACGGGACTTGCAAACCTCAACACAAGTGTCTCTACAATCCACAACCACCCACTAGCATGACTCTAATATCACCACCTTTATATCGCAAAACTATTGCAAGGAATCAAACATATCATATTCAGCGATCTACAAGTTTATGTAGGATTTTATGACTAACCATGTGATTGACCAATTCCTTTCATCTCTCTAAATAGATATAAGTGAAGCAAGAGAGTTTAATTCTTTCTACAAAAGACATGCCCACACTCTAAGAAATATAAGTGAAGCAAAAGAGCATTCTACAAATGGCGGTTTTCTATGTGAAGAGAAACAGGCAATCCAAACTTCAAATGATATAAGTGAAGCACATGAAGCATTCTATAAAGCCATACTCAAAAGATTTAAGTGAAGTGGAATGAGCATTCTATAAATCAACCAAATACTATCTCATACCAGCATGGTGCATAAAATAAAAGTGAAAACTAAATGCAAAATACGCTCCAAGACTTGCACATAATGCATGAACGAAATGAATTCGAAAACATACTGATACTTGTTGAAGAAAGAGGGGATGCCTTCCGGGGCATCCCCAAGCTTAGACACTTGAGTCTCCTTGAATATTTACTTGGGGTGCCTCGGGCATCCCCAAGCTTGAGCTCTTTCCTCTCTTCCTTTTCCTCATATCGAGACATCCTCGATTAGACACTACATCCACACAAAACTTCAACAGAAAACTCGGTAAGATCCGTTAGTATAATAAAGCAAATCACCACTCTAAGTACTGTTGCAAACCAATTCATATTTTGTTTTTGCATTGTGTCTACTGTAATATAACTTTCCATGGCTTAATCCACTAATATAAATTGATAGATTCATCAAAACAAGCAAACTATGCATCAAAAACAGAATCTGTTAAAAACAGAACAGTCTGTAGAAATCTGAACATCCACCATACTTATGGTACTCCAAAAATTCTAAAACAATTAGGAAAAATAAAAAAGTTGTATATCAAGACAGTGCAAAAAGAATCAGAACCACTTGACGTTCCAGTTAAAAATGTAAAATTGCGCACTACGGCCAAAGTTTCTGTCCTGCACCGTACAAACCAACAAGCATTGTAAACATCCTAAAGGCAAACCTTGGCACATTATTTTTATAATACAATGGAATTGTACAAGGGGATAATTATTTTTGATGAAAAGTTTCTGTAATAAAGATTCACAAAGTTTCCGTGAGCATGAACGAAGTTCAAGGAGCTCTCCCACTTCAACAATGCTTGTCTCTCTCACTTTCACTTTCCTTTTTGAAAAGTTTTAGGTTCCCCTCTTTATTTTTTTGTTTTTAAACTATATAAAAGCACTTAAAAGAAATAAATGACTCTCTAAAACTTCCGGGTTGTCTCCCTGGCAGCGCTTTCTTTAAAGCCATTAAGCTAGGCATTTAGTGCTCAAGTAGTGAATCCACCCAGATCCCAAGGTATATCAAAGCCAATTTTAATTAACAATGATTTTTAATTTAGTAGTGAGCACAAGGTAACATATATCAGGCAATAACGAAGTCTAACTCTCTTCCTATGCATCGGCATGTCATAAAAGAACAATTCAAGCACACCAAGTAAAGGCCAATGCATAGTATAAGCAGTTTCTTGCAATTCTATGGTGTTGGAAACATAGAGAGGTGGATACATAGTTCATCTCTCATAATAATTGCAAGTAGGAGCAGCAAGCACATGCATATTATATTCATCAAAATCATCATGTGCAATGGTAAAAGGCAACCCATCAATAAAATCCTTAATAAGCACAAACTTCTCCGATATAGTGTAGTTTGGAGAATTCAAAAATGATAATAGGACTATTATGCATGGGTGCAATAGCAACAATTTCATGTTTAACATAAGGAACTATAGCAAGTTCATCTCCATAAGCATAATTCATATTGGCATCTTGGCCACAAGCATAGCAAGCATCATCAAAAAGGGATATTTCAAACAAATTCAAGGGATAATAACAATCATCATAGCAATCATCCTTCGGTAAGCATGAAGGGGAATTAAATAATGTATGAGTTGGAGGGTTACTCTCATTAGAAGGTGGGCATAGGTAGCTAATCCACTCTTCCTCCTTTTGTTCTTCGCTCTCCTCATCATCTTTTTCATCCAACGAGCTCACTATTTCATCAATTTCTTCTTCCATAGCTTCCTGCAAAATATTAGTCTCTTCTTGGACAGCGGAGAAGTCCTCAATATATGGTTTAACATAGGCATTAGAAGCATAATTATCATAACAATATTGAAATATGGCAAAATTTTCAGATTTGTAAAGAGTAGTATCATTCTTTTCAATCAAAGAGGCAATCTCATAAGCACCTTAAAAAGCAATAAATTCTTCAATTTGTTGAACATCATAGTAATTGTAAACACCCTTAGCATACGAAGATACGATTCCACTATCACTAAATGAGCATTGATAGGGTAGGTGTTTCTTAGGGTCTTCAGAACAGCAAGTAAACTCATATATTTCACATAAATTCCAAGCATAGCATTGCAAACGTTGAATTTGATCCCATAGTAGTTTCCCTTTTTCAGATATACGGTGTCACACAAAACAAGCATGCTCATCTAAAGATTTGCCCTCAACTAAACTAGTGGGGGTTTCAGCACGAGCTCAAAGGGATCGAAGATGATCCAAGTAAAAAGCTTCAGGAGTGTGGTAGATTTTGAGTGGTTCTTCAACCACTGGTTCAGTAGGTACAACTATTTTTTTTGGTATTTTGTGTTTCCTACCCGTAGCTAAAGATAGAAAACAACTAAGAATAACAAATAAAAATTACTTAGTGATAAAGCAAATAAGCACACACTAGAATATTCACCCCACGCTATGACTCCCCGGCAACGGCGCCAGAAAAAGGTCTTGATAACCCGCAAGTATATGGGATAGTTGTAGCCCTCTTTTGATAAGTAAGAGTGTCGAACCCAACGAGGAGCTAAAGGTAGAACAAATACTCTCTAAGTCCTATCAGCCACTGATACGACTCTACGCACGCTTGACGTTCGCTTTACCTAGAACAAGTATGAAACTAGAAGTACTTTGTAAGTGTGATAGGATAGGTTTGCAAGATAATAAAGAACAAGTAAATAAAAAGTAGGGGCTGTTTAGATAAAGATTCAATAAAGTAAAATAGCGAGTGTGGAAAAGTGGTGGTAGGAGTTTTGGAATTGTCCCTAAGAAATTGACTATGTTACTAGACCGGTAATCACTATTGCAATTCTATTTGAGGGAGAGGCATAAGCTAACATACTTTCTCTACTTGGATCATATGCACTTATGATTGGAACTCTAGCAAGCATTCGCAAATACTAAAGATTCATTAAGGTAAAACCCAACCATAGCATTAAAGTATCAAGTCCCCTTTATCCCATACGCAACAATCCCCTTACTCGGGTTTGTGTTTCAGTCACTCACGCAACCCACTATAAGCGAATCATAAACGCATTGCAACACCCTACAGCGGGAATCCCTCACGCTTGTGCGACACAGAGGGCACAATAGGACAGCACCAATAATAAAACATGCAACTCAAACCAATCATAGCAATTCATCAATCACCGATAGGACAACGAAAATCTACTCAGACATCATAGGATGGCAACACATCATTGGAAAATAATATGAAGCATAAAGCACCATGTTCAAGTAGAGAGTACAGTGGGTTGCGGGAGAGTGGACCGCTGAATATAGATGGTGGAAGGTGATGGAGATGTTGGTGAAGATGACGACGGTGTTGGTGAAGATCGCGGTGATGATGATGGCCCCCGGCGGTGTTCCGGCGCCACCGGAAGCAAGGGGGAGAGAGCCCCCCCTTCTTCTTCTTCTTCTTCTTCTTCTTCTTCCTTGACCTCCTCCCTAGATGGGATAAGGGTTTCCCCTCTGGTCCTTGGATCCCATGGCGTGGGAGGGGCGAGAGCCCCTCCGAGATTGGATATATCTCTCTGTTTCTGCGTTCTCAGATTCTACCCCTTCACCGTTTCTTTAATATCCAGAGATCCGTAACTCCGATTGGGGTGAATCTTTTGCCCAGATCTTTCTCATAAAATTAGCTTTCTTGCAGCAAAAGAAGAGCATCAACCGCCTTACGGGGGACCCATGAGAGTCCAGGGAGCTCCCCCTATCTCCTGGCCCCCTCGGGCACCGTCTCGCGTTGATTTTACTTCCCAAAAATCACAAATATTCCAAAATAATTCTTCGTCCATTTTTATCCCGTTTGGACTCCGTTTGATATTGGGTTTCTGCGAAACAAAAAACATGCAACAGACAGGAACTAGCGTTGGGCACTGGATCAATATGTTAGTCCCAAAAAATAGTATAAAAAGTTGCCAAAAGTATATAAAAGTTGAATAATATTGACATGGAACAATCAAAAATTATAGATACGATGGAGACGTATCAACATCTCCAACGTATTTATAATTTTTGATTGTTCCATGCTATTATATTACCCGTTTTGGATGTTTATGGGCTTTACTATACACTTTTATGTCATTTTTGGGACTAACCTATTAACCGGAGGCCCATCCCAAATTGCTGTTTTTTTTCTATTTCAGTGTTTCGAAGAAAAGGAATATCAAACGGGGTCCAAACAGAATGAAACCTTTGGGAGAGATCTTTTTGGAACAAACGCAATCCAGGAGACATGGAATGTACGCCAAGAAGCAGCTGAGGCGGCCACGAGGCAGGAGGGCGCACCCTAGGGGGTGGGCGCGCCCCCACCCTCGTGGCTCCCCTGACCGACCTCCTTTGCCTATATATACTTGCATACCCTGGAAACACCGAGGAGCACCATGAAACCCTATTTCCACCGCCGCAACCTTCTATACCCGCGAGATCCCATCTTGGAGCCTTTTCCGGCGCTCCGCCAGAGGGGGAATCAATCACGGAGGGCTTCTACATCATCACCATAGCCTCTCCAATGAGTTGTGAGTAGTTTACCACAAACCTTTGGCTCCATAGTTATTAGCTAGATGACTTCTTCTCTATCTTTGAATCTCAATACAAAGTTCTCCTCAATCTTCTTGGAGATCTATTTGATGTAACTCTTTTTGCGGTGTGTTTGTCAAGATCCGATGAATTGTGGGTTTATGATCAAGTTTATCTATGAGAAATATTTGAATCTCCTCTGAATTCTTTTATGTATGATTGGTTATCTTTGGAAGTCTCTTCGAATTATCAGTTTGGTTTGGCCTACTAGATTGATCTTTCTTGCAATGGGAGAAGTGCTTAGCTTTGGGTTCAATCTTGCGGTGTCCTTTCCCAGTGACAACAGGGGCAGCAAGGCACGTATTGTATTGTTGCCATCGAGGAAAAAAGATGGGGTTTATATCATATTTCTTGATTTTATCCCTCTACATCATGTCATCTTGCCTAATGCGTTACTCTGTTCTTATGAACTTAGTACTCTAGATGCATGCTGGATAGCGGTCGATGTGTGGAGTAATAGTAGTAGATGCAGAATCGCTTTGATCTACTTGTCGCGGACGTGATGCCTATATACATGATCATGCCTAGATATTCTCATAACTATGCACTTTTCTATCAATTGCCCGATAGTAATTTGTTCACCCACCATAATACTTATGCTATCTTGAGAGAAGCCACTAGTGAAACCTATGGCCCCCGGGTCTATTTCTCATCATATAAGTTTCTGATCTACTTTATTTTGCAATCTTTACTTTTCAATCTATATCATAAAAACACCAAAAATATTTATCTCATCTTATTATCTCTATAAGATCTCACTTTCGCAAGTGGCCGTGAAGGGATTGACATCCCCTTTATCGCGTTGGTTGCGAGGTTCTTGTTTGTTTGTGTAGGTACGAGGGACTTGAGTGGAGCCTCCTACTGGATTGATACCTTGGTTCTCAAAACTGAGGGAAATACTTATGCTACTTTGCTGCTTCACCCTTTCCTCTTGAAGGGAAAACCAACACAGTGCTCAAGAGGTAGCAAGTGTCATGTGTGTAGTAGCCACCTATGAAATTATGCATACAATAGTTTACTTTGGTGTGTACAAATGCCATGGTTGTAGTAGCCACCAATGTAAGTGGATGTTTAATTTGGTTATGCAACCATGTCCTTATAAGTGTGTGTGTGTATATGTTGTTGTTCTGTATGCAATCCCATCGCACAACAACACACACGTCTTATTAGCATCAATTGTCTGTGTTATTATCAGTCTTCGCACACATTTCTGATTACAGACCTGTTTGTTGCGTATCACACACATCTTTTATATTGAACCGTTTATGTTCTCTTGTCTCAACACAAACAGTTCATCCACGTGAACCGCATGCCATATATCTCACACACCTTGATTTGGCTGACTGTTTCTTTTGTGTTGCCTAATCACAAACAGTTCATCCTAGTGAACCGTATGCTGTTTATCACACACACCTTCATCTGGCTGTCCGTTTCTTTTGTTGCTCCTCACCACAAACAGTTAATTGCACTGAACCATATGCCCTACATCACACATGGAACAAAAATCTGAACCGTGTTTGATGCATCCGTCATCGCAAACATTTTGCACCTTTTTGATGGGTTTTTTACACCACCATTTGCGATTAATGCATCGCACACAGTTTCGTCAAAGGGTCTCTGATCGTAGTGCCGCCTTAGCAGCATCCTGCAGTAGTGCTTATCTGCATTACTTTCTCTACCAGTGCATAGTGGGGTGCTCTTCTCCAATATTCTGTTCGCATTCTACAAGAGAAACAAGCAGACACATCACAGGTTTAGCATGTAGTATATGAAACTCATTTTGGTAAACCGGTTCAGTAGTAAGGTGGACAGGATAACAACATGAAACAAACATATATCTATGTACTATGGTCACTATTTTCCATATCATTCTAGTTTATGTTGCCAAATCAATATAGAGACACAATTCAAATCATATATTTTTAAGACACAACAACATAGATAAAATATAAATGTGAGAAACTACACAGCACCGGCAATACTTGTAATGTGCATCACATGAGAACATAACTTTTTATACAACTGAAACTGAAATCAACATAGAGCAAGAAGTTAGAACATCAATCAGTTAAATAAATAGGTTTAAAACATACCTGTTGCGCCATTGGAGTTTCAGTTGGATCCTTCAAATTGGAAAGTAGTTGGTATGAGTAAATACAGTGATGCAAGAGCAAAGGAGTATGGACCATAGCTACGGAATCTGACCTGAGAACAATTGCTCTTCTGCTTTAAACGTGGAGTTTGGGTTCGCTGTGGTGGTCTTTGTGCTTTGGGCACTACAGTTGCTTTACAAACTTCTAGTGTGGGGGTACTCTGTGGTGGACATGGTGCTGTGTCATCTAGAACTGGGTTACTATCTGCCGGGGTTGGGGTTAGAGGGTTGTAGCTGGTTCTCTGTCCAACGGTGTAAGTGTGCAATCTGGAAGAGTCTCGATTATGTGTGGTGGGGCTAGTTCGTGGGCGAGTACAACCATGGTTCTATCTGCATCGACGGGTAGCACCGTCTTTTGTGAAGAACGGGTTTTTGCTCCCTTAGATACTGCCATCACCCCCTTCAATCAAATGGATGATAAACAAGAAAGGAAATTGAACATACATACATTGTATGATAGATAGATGTGGTAATTCACATATATGTTGTCTAACCAAATAGTACATCATGACACAATTTCATATATATGATGGCTAACTAAACATGATAGCATGACACAGTTTCAGATATATGATGGATAACTTAATAGGATATAATGGCATAATTCAACATATGATGAGTATCTGAACATGATGACATGACAAAACTACATGATGTCTTTCTAAAATACGTTGGGATGAAATAATTCACATACATGTTGTCTAAGTATATAAGATGGCATGATATAATTGACACAATTGATTCATATACTAAGCAGCTGGCACTCGCATGTATGATCTCTAAACTAAGCATATGGAATTGAATATTGTGCATATGATGTCTAAACTAAGCAATGCAAGACACCATATGCATGATATGAGAAATATAAACATTGCAAATTGGAGCATACACCTCAGGTGGGATATAGGACTGGTCATATGTCTCTGAATCCTCCTCCGAGGAGCTACCTGTAACCATCGAGATATATGCTTCAACAGGTACCATTGCCAGCTCTGAAGACCTTGTTTTCTCTCCTGATTTTTCCATAACCGGCTCAAATGGCTGATACACATGAAGATTAGTTCAATATACACAAATTGTCGACAAATGGAATACGTAATGAAAAAAAGGATGGCATGAGATAATTCACATATATGATGCCTGGCTACATGGCGGTGCATAATTCACATATATGATAACTGGCTGAAAAACATGGCATTGCATAATTCACATATCTGATATAGAAAGAAAACAAGAGGCATTCACACAAAGCATGTCCAATCTAAGCAGATGGCATGGCAATGCAAGACATCATATGCATGATATGATCAATATAACCCTGCCAAGTTAGAGCATGCACATCGGGGGGGGGGGATACGACTGGTCATCTATCTCTGAATCCTCCTCTGAGGAGCTATCTATAACCAGCAAGAAATCTGCATTGGCAGGTAGCACTGACTGCTCAGAAGACCTTCTTTTCACTCTGGATTTTCCCATGACCGACTCAAATGGCTGATGCACAGGAAGAGTAGATGAATGTATAAACATTGTTGACAAATGGAATACATTATGAAAAAATATGGCACAATACAATTCACATATACGATGACTAGCTAAACAGGATGGCATTGCATGATTCACGTATATGATGACTGGCTAAAGAAGATGGCATTACATAATTCCCATATACTCCCTCCATTCCTAAATATTTGTCTTTTTAGAGATTTCAAATGGACTACTACATACGGATGTATGTAGACATATTTTAGAGTGTAGATTCACTCATTTTGCTCCGTATGTAGTCACTTGTTGAAATCTCTAAAACATAAATATTTAGGAAGGGTCACACAAAGCAAATCTAACTAAGCTGATGACATATAAGATGTATAATGTAAGCAATGCGAGGCACCATATGCATGATATGACCAACATCAGCATGCTAGGTTAGAGCAAACACCTCAAGGGGTAAAATATAGGAGTGGTTGGCTCCCTCTGAATCCCCCTCTGAACAGTTATCTTCCTCTGGAATAGAATCTGGAATGGCGGGAGGGCCCCCCACTTCTCCCACCATGGAGTGGCGTCTGCATGACATTATATTCCCACACAATGGTCCTCTCTTTTTTCTACATGTTCAATACGATTGTGTACAATAACTGAAATGCATAATAAAAGAACATAGTTAGATTATGTAAGGCCTAAGGGGTGCATCTAGAAATCAAGACCGATTGTAGCAAACGAGTGGATAGATCCAAAACTAGTGATAACAGGTAGATTATAGCTTCAGTTAAAAAAGATAGACGATGGATCATCTATTGTTTGTTGCCCACCCAACATGAACCACATAGAAGACCCCAGATGAACCAGATAGTAGACAAATACTATTCATTGATGCCTCGATATGTGCCACACGGGCATTTTAAAACTCAAGTTTGAACATTAGTTTGGACCTGACTCGGAGTCTAAGAGGTGAACAAGACAATAAAGTAGCAGGTAATAATAACCGATGTATAACGTAAGCAGACACGAAAGAGTGCGACCTCTCTTACGGAATTGTGTAGTCCTTAGGTTCATCTACTCAGTTGATGATGGTAATGCAGTTGGCATGGCTACCGGCAACGGGGAAGATGATCTGAGGCGGCGAAAGAAAGTCTACAGGGGGAATCTCTACTGCAGTGAACGCTTCTATCGATGGTGCACCTCAGGTGGGGTGGATGATGGCACAGCAGGAGCAGGACATAACACACGAAGTTTTCTTTGACACCTATATGAAAATGAAGTAAATCTGCAAGGGATCCTTGGAATTGGAGGATTATTTAAATGCAGGGACAGGAAGAACACCGGAATAGGATAGGAATGCAGGTGCAAAACAGAGCATTTGCAAACATAGGAGTTCTGTCAACCTGGGTGTTTGGTTCACATGAATTGGAAGAACACGAGAATGGAGAAACATGGTCAAATTAAAGTCAAACCAGGTGAAAATGAAAAAAAATTAAGAATCTTATTATGCCATTAATGCAATTAGTCCCATTCTCCATGCATATTAATTTGAAAAGGACGTCCAAGTGGATATTAAAATTCCTACGTTTTTTCTTTGAAAGAGACACCAAAGGAAAATATCCTCTAGTTTTGCTTTGCTCCATTCCTTCTAACCAAATGCACGAATAGTAGTACCATAGTAAAGTTTCCAATTCCTATGTTTTCCTTCACTTTTTCTTTGAACCAGTGGCGATTCTAGTAGGCAGTCTTCAACAAGTTGAAGCCTGCCCTCAAAATATTTGTGAGCTTACATTTGGTCCAAATTAGTATTATATAATGGCTATCTTGCTAAACCGATTAAAATTGTGGTTCAAAAGAGCATTTAGTTTTCTCCCTATTAACTTTGTGACCACGATTCATTTATTTCTAGATTTGCATCTGCTTTGAACCAAAGGATCCCAGAGGGATCGACATGAATGCAGAGTAACAAAGTGATGCGACGAGTGTACAACCTCTTTGGCATAGCCTTGCCGAACTCAGCATCATTGGGTTGGACGTGGAGGATGGTGATACTGGTGTGACTGTCGGAGGTAGGGAAGAAGATCTGAGGCCTCTAGATACGGCGCCGAGGGTACTGCTCCGCTGTGATGGACGGTTTCATTGTTGGAGCAGCTCCGGTGAGGTGTATGATGGCGAGGCTGAAGCAGGACAAGACAGACAACGTTAATCTGAAGTGAGACTCTAATATCATCTGCAATAGATGATGTAAAATACATCACCAAAAAGTGCTAGATGAAAAATGCAACAGCCACGCCATGGCCACTCCGACAGACGCTATAAATACTGTTCACTCTGTACTTAACTGAAGAAACTGAACTTTACAGTCAAAACTGAATTTTACTGTCAAAACTGATTGAACTAGTAGCAGAGCATTGCAATAGAAGTTTAGGGTGTTCGAGCACTAGTAGCAGAGAAGCTGGGATCTAAAAATCAGCAGCCACTTGAGCAGGGAACGCACTAGAAGAGAGCAACTCATGCAGCAGCACCTTGAGCGAGTGCTAAAGCATCAACTCCTATAGCTGCCGGAGGTCGTGCAGCAGCAGCAGTGCGAGTGAGAGCAAGAGTAGAGTAGCAACACGAATGAGAGCAAGAGTGGAGCAACAGCGTGACTGACAGCAAGAACAGAGCTGCAGCGCAAGCAAGAGCCAGAGCAGCGGCAACAGCAACACAAGTGAGAGCCGAAGCAGCAACAACTATTGCCGGTGTGGAAGTCACCACCGAGGAAGCAACAACATGGGGGAGAGACGCCATGGATGAAGTGGCCAGCGATAGCACCATCGATGGAGACCCACCATGGTTGCTCGGTATCGAGCACCGACAGCCCCCTGAGATCGTATAAAAGATAAAATGCAGCGGTGCATGCAGAACCTCCTTGGTGGCGCCGAGTAGGTCTCGGCTTCATCGGAGGAATTGGTGACGGTGCTACGGTTCCGGTGGGGCAGGTCAAGATGGTGTTGTGGGGATGGAGGTGGCACAATAGACGAGGCGAACGTCGGGGCAGATCCTTGGAGGTGGAGGATGGGGCGGCTGATCCGGCGGGATGACGAGATTGACGATGGATCCTCATCCGGTGCGGCGGATGAGGGACGGCGAGCTATTGCGGTGGACGATGTCGTCCGCGAAGAGGCTCCGACTAGGCAGCGGTCGGGAGGCCGACGGAGGAGCATGAGGTTTCGCGGGTTTTGGCGGCCTCAGTGTATGAATGGGGGGATGAATGGGAAGGTATGGAGGAGCCATGGCTTAGAGACGTGCTTGTCCGAAATGTCGGGTAAGTTACGAACGTACCCCCATCGGTTTTGACCACGCGACATCGAGGCGACATTTCCGGCTAAGGGGTAGAAGGGGGATTTCATGTGTCCGGGCTGCGGGACCAATTCAGATGAGGAGGGAGTTTTTGCTCGCATCAAAACTTTGGGATAACAAGGCGCGGCGCGGGTTGAAGAGGCGGGAGTTTCATAGCAGAAGATACAAAAGATACTCGAGCTTGAAAATTTTGGGATAACAAGGCGCGGAACCCATGTTCGACAGAACAAACTTAACATGTACAAAAGAAACAATTCATACAAGACATAAGAGAGTCATGTCCCTTTTACTATATTACTATAAATGCCATTGAAAAAACTACAAGAAAAATGTAAAAAAAATCGGGAGAACAAGATTACCCTATACAGTACCAAATCAATTCGCACTTCCCTCAACAACAACAAAAAACAAATCAATTCCCACCCCAAGAAAGAGTCATGTCCCTTTTTATATGATTACAAATGCTCCGGTGCACCAAAGTTTACATTTTGTTAAATTTTGGAATAATTCCGAGTTCATTTGGCCTTTTTTATACATTAATTGAGTTTCTGGACATTTAATGTGCATAATTCAAATTTGAGCTGCAAGCACATGCTCCGGTGCACCAAAGTTGGTTGAAAAGTCATATGTGTGTCCTTGGGTGAATTCCTAGGTCCCATGCAAGAAATGGGAATGAAATTCAAACATTTGGGCATCATGACTCGACCGAGAACAATGAGTAATTTGGTTTTTAAATTCCTGTAAATCCAAAACTCGCCTAGAAATCATGAAACTTGGCATGGTGTCATGTCATGGCACTAACATGCTGTGGTAAAAAACTTGGCCGAATTGGAACAAGTTTTTGTATAAGCTTCTTACAAACCGGAGCTTCTCTCAAGAAGGCTCGTGGTTCTGAGAGGGAACGTGTCACCTTTGTGTGTGAAATGATATACGCTGCCCCCTTGATTTTCTTTATAGTGGTAACATAGAACTATATGATTGTCATGTTAAATTTTGGGTTTAGTCCGGGTTCGTTTGGCCTTGTTTATACATTAATTGAGTTTCGGGTTATTTAATGTGCATAATTTTGAACTACAAGCACATGCTCCAGTGCACCAAAGTTGGTTGAAAAATAACATGTGTGTTCTCGGGTGAATTTCTGGGTCCCATGCAAGAAATGGGAATGAAAATCAAACATCTGGGTGTCTTGGCTCGGCCGAGAACATTGAGAAACTTGGTTTTAAAATTCTTGTAAATCCAAAACACGCCTGAAAATCATGAAACTTGGCATGGTGTCATGTCATGGTACTATCGTGATGTGGTAATTTTTTTGGCCGAATAGGAACAAGTTTTGGTATAAGCTTCTTGCAAACCGGAGCTTCTCTTCATTTTCTTTACAGAGGCAAAACGATATACGCTGTCCCCCTTCATTTTCTTTACAGAGGCAACATTGAACTATATTAGTGTCGTGTTAAAATTTGGAATTATTACGGGTTCATTTGGCCTTTTTATACATTAATTGAGTTTCTAGACATTTAATGTGCATAATTCAAATTTCAACTACAAGCACATGCTCCAGTGCACCAAAGTTGGTTGAAAAATCACATGTGTGTCCTCGGGTAAATTTCTAGGTCCCATGCAAGAAATGGGAATGAAATTCAAACATCTGGGCGTCATGGATCGACCGGAAACATTGAGAAACTTGATTTTTCAATTCCTGTAAAATCCAAAACTCGCCTGGAAATCATGAAACTTGGCATGGTTTCATGACATGGCACTAACATGCTGTGGTAAAAAACTTGGCGAATTGGAACAAGTTTTGCTATAAGCTTCTTGCAAACCGGAGCTTCACTCAAGAAGGCTCGTTGTTCTGAGGGGGAACTTGTCACCTTTGTTTGCGAAACGATATACGTTGCCCCCCTTGATTTTCTTTACAGAGGCAACATAGAACTATATGACTGTCTTGTTAAATTTTGGGATTAGTCCGGGTTCGTTTGGCCTTGTTTATACATTAATTGAGTTTCTGGTCATTTAATGTGTATAATTCAGTTTTGAACTACAAGCACATGCTCCAGTGCACCAAAGTTGGTTGAAAAATAACATGTGTGTTCTTGGGTGAATTTCTAGGTCCCATGCAAGAAATGGGAATGAAAGTCAAACATCTGGGCGTCGTGGCTCGGCCGAGAACATTGGGAAACTTGGTTTTAGTATTCTTGTAAATCCAAAACACGCCCGAAAATCATGAAGCTTGGCATGGTGTCATGTCATGGTACTATCATGTTGTGGTAATTTTTTTGGCCGAATTGGAACAGGTTTTGGTATAGGATTCTTGCAAACCGGAGCTTCTCTCAAGAAGGCTCGTGGTTCTGAGAGGGAACGTGCCACCTTTGTGTGCGAAACGATATACGCTGCCCCCCTTGATTTTCTTTACAGAGGCAACATAGAACTATATGAGTGTTGTGTTAAATTTTGGAATTATTCAGTGTTCGTTTGGCCTTTTTTATACATTAACTAAGTTTCTGTTCATTTAATGTGCATAATTCAAATTTTAACTACACGCACATGCTCCAGTGCACCAAAGTTGGTTGAAAAATCACATGTGTGTCCTCGGGTAAATTTCTAGGTCCCATGCAAGAAATGGGAATGAAATTCAAACATCTGGGCATCATGGCTTGGCCGGAAACATTGAGAAACTTGGTTTTTTAATTCCTGTAAATCCAAAACACACATGAAAATCATGTAACTTGGCTTGGTGTCATGACATGGCACCAACATGTTGTGGTAATTTTGCTGTCCGATTTGTGAAGGCGCACACATTAACAATCAACAAAGTCATTTTGGAACAAGTGATGTCACGTTACAATGAGAATCACAAGTATTATTGAAACCGTGGGCGTTCTACTTACCATTTATGTACTGCCACGCGTCCCCTTTTCTTATTAGCTAGGAGGCACGTGCAAAGTAGCTATTTGAGTACAGGAGGCGTGCGATTAGACCCCTGCACGTGCTTATCAGGAGGAGAGCCCTTTGACCTCCATCTGCCGCCCACCTCTCTCCCAAGCTCCATTAATGGCGCCCAAGCCCTTGTTTAATGGCGTGGCTATGTCTCACTCGACTGAGATTTAAGAGGGAAAAAAGAAAATCTAAAAAGAAATTTTACACGGATCTTGATGCAAGATCTGACGGACCTATATAGCATCTACTGTGACTTATAGCAAGACTGATGAATATATAAGGACGACGACAGTGGATAATAATTGTCTTACATATGTAGGAAGATAATTAAAAAAGCCACATGCGGCTACGCCAGAAATACACAAGGGCAAAAGAAGAAGGAAGACACATACAACGATCTGGCTCGCTGATCTCTACTTTCTTGATGCGCTGCAGGTCACGGAGACTAGTTCTCGCAGCGAGCGGCGATGATCTCTTTCATCAGTTTGATGTCCTTAATACGCTGCTCGGCAGCATCCACGCATTCCTCCACCTGCCTTTCATGCTCGATGCGGAGCATGGCATTGTCGTACATAAGTTTCTTGACGACGACGCCCGTCCTCTTCAACAAGGCAGCGGTCTCCTCCGCCTGCTTTGCCCTTCCGATGATCTTCGCCCTCAGCAGGTCGCACTCAGCCCGGAGCTTTGCATTGCCCTCCCCTACTTGCCGGATGATGCCGGTAGCCTGTTCAAATGAGGCATTCATCTCGTCCTACAGCTTCATCCAGCTGGAGATCTGATCCATCTGGCTATGGACCATCGCATGCATGCACCTGTAAGAGTCCTCCCCTGTCGGTGAGACATTTTCCCAGGCCGCCACAGTGCAGGAGGACATCTCTGCTGCATTCGCAGCGCGGTGCGAGATCTCTGCTGCTTCCGCGGTGCGGCCGGACCAGTCTACTGCATTGACGGTGCGACGGGACCTCCGTGCTGCTTCGGCAGCACGGCGGAACCTCTGTGCTACTACTGCCACGTGGCAGGACATGTCGGCTGCTTTCGCAGCAAGGTGGGACATCTCTCGTGCTTCCGCTTCCATGCTCGCCTCTCCCTGGTGGTAATCTCTCAAGCCAGAACTCACGCTGGCCATGGCAGATGCAAGGGAACGATGTTGAATGACTTGTTTGCTTTTGTTGATGAGGAGTTGAGGAGGAATGTGCAGTCATCTTGGCATAGTAGTATTTATAACCGAGTACTAATACGCTCCTAAGTGGGAAACGGTTTAGGTTTTGATTAGTGTGAACAGGTTTGCAATTAAATATATCAGTGTGATCGGTGTGAACAGGAGTAGTAATTTGGAATGTGACGAGATGCAAGCTCAAAATTTATTGACGGTTTTAGTTTCAAAGTGCGACACTATTCCCGGATGGAGTAACGTGGGCATGTGTTCTCGGCCGTGGTGTAGCTGTTTTGTAATATGCCATGTTACTTCTTTTTCTACTGCTGTGTACATGCAATAACTGGCACCGTCGGATACATATCTTATGGTTATTGGGGCGTTTGACAGGAATAGCCTTGTGGCGAGCTATAGACTAGTCTTTTTTCACATGCCTTACATTGGCACATATCATCTCTCTCCCTCTTTCCCACGCACACACCTAGTCTCTCGGGACTTCTCGCCCGCACCATCTCTAGCACCCTAGGTTGATGCCACCCACATACACTTGTACTCTGAGTTTAGTATGCTATACACGAAGAGAAGAGGTGCACGCACGCACTTGTCCTCTCTCACACACGCATCTGTAGCTACGAATTGTAGTGTTCTCAACCATCCGGGCTCTACCATAGGTTCCCGTTGCTCCTTGGCCTTGAGATTAAGAAGTTTAAAATGCGGAGGCTAAGATGGAGGTGCGAGGTTTTGATTAATGTGCGGGCCGCGCACGGCACCAACACGACATGAGCTTGGTCTGCCTGGTGCGTAGTCGGCTGAGTACTACTAGTAGTAGTACTACTACTTTGATGTGTGGCGTCAACTCGCACAAGGATGCAACACTTCTTGAACAAACAAGCATATAAGATGCTTATACTTCTTAGCCAAAGGATCTTTATATCCAATAGAAAAATATCCGTTCGACTATTGGAAATTACTTTAACTGTTGATCTGATGTCGAAGTAATTGTTGCGTCGCCACCAAAAACCACCATCTCTTAAGATAAAGTAGACCGAGCTAACCCCTATATTAGCATATTACTAAGATAAACAGAAGGCACTGTAGAATCATTTAGGAGGTGAGCTTGTCAATCTGAATGTGGAGGGACAAAATCCTCAACAACCCAGCCCCGACCAGCAGTTTGGGCGGAAGGGTGAAGAAGGTCAGCTCCTGCATGGCGACGTCGTCGGGATCCTTGCTGCTTGTC
This sequence comes from Triticum dicoccoides, assembly GCF_002162155.2. NCBI lineage: Eukaryota > Viridiplantae > Streptophyta > Magnoliopsida > Poales > Poaceae > Triticum > Triticum dicoccoides. The sequence goes on along the minus strand of NC_041387.1, from coordinate 177,124,577 downwards.
ACCTCGATTTCCACCTTGACGGTGGCGGTCCTGCCTTTGGGCTCCTCCGGCAGGCCGATCGCCCACAACTTCACTGTGTAGTGCGGCAGTGGGGACGCCCCCGCTTTGATGTAGACGACTGACACGGTGATAGGCGCACCGATGTCGGGCATGCCGCCGACCAAGAAAAATGCGCGGCCGTCCTCCTCCGCGAACAGCAAGAGTCGTGGCTCCGACACTGGCACTTGCAGCTAGAGCACCTTGCCGTACTGGATCCTATGCACGGGCATGGTATGCATGGTGCTGATGTGGTGGGAGAGCGCTGGCGGCGGGCCTTCGTAGCCGCAGACGGGCATGGGGTCTTTGCAGGGCACGAGCGAACACACGCTCTGGTGAACGGCGTGTTGGGGAACGTTGCATAAAATAAAAAATTTCCTACATTCACCAAGATCAATCTATGAGTTCATCTAGCAACGAGAGAGGGGAGTGCATCTACATACCCTTGTAGACCGCGAGCGGAAGCGTTCAAGAGAACGGGGTTGAGGGAGTCGTACTCGTCGTGATCCAAATCACCGGAGATCCTAGCGCCGAACGGACGGCACCTCCGTGTTCAACACACGTACGGTCAGCATGACGTCTCCTCCTTCTTGATCCAGCAAGGGGAAAGGAGAGGTTGATGAAGATCCAGCAGCACGACGACGTGGTGGTGGATGCGGCAGGGTTCCGGCAGGGCTTCGCCAAGCGTTTGCGGGAGGAGGAGGTGCAGCAAGGGGGGAGGGAGGCTCCAGGTGTCAGGGTGCGGCTGCCCTCCCACCCCCACTCTTTATATAGGGACCCCAAGGGGGGTGCCGGCCCTAGGAGATGGTATCTCCTAGGGGGGGCGGCGGCCAAGGGGGGAGACTTGCCCCCCAAGGCAAGTGGAGGCGCCCCCTCCCCTAGGGTTCCCAAACCTAGGCGCAGAGGGGGGCCCGGGGGGGGGGGCGCACCAGCCCACCAGGGGCTGGTTCCCCTCCCACTTCAGCCCATGGGGCCCTCCGGGATAGGTGGCCCCACCCGGTGGACCCCCGGGACCCTTCCGGTGGTCCCGGTACAATACCGGTAACCCCCGAAACTTTCCCGATGGCCGAAACTCGACTTCCCATATATAATTCTTTACCTCTGGACCATTCCAGAACTCCTCGTGGCGTCCGGGATCTCATCTGGGACTCCGAACAACTTTCGGTTTGCTGCATACTAATATCTTTACAACCCTAGCATCACCGAACCTTAAGTGTGTAGACCCTACGGGTTCGGGAGACATGTAGACATGACCGAGACAACTCTCCGGCCAATAACCAACAGCGGGATCTGGATACCCATGTTGGCTCCCACATGTTCCATGATGATCTCATCGGATGAACCACGATGTTGAGGATTCAAGCAACCCCGTATACAATTCCCTTTGTCAATCGGTACATTACTTGCCCGAGATTCGATCGTCGGTATCCCAATACCTCGTTCAATCTCGTTACCAGCAAGTCACTTTACTCGTACCGTAATGCATGATCCCGTGACCAGACACTTGGTCACTTTGAGCTCATTATGATGATGCATTACCGAGTAGGCCCAGAGATACCTCTCCGTCATACGGAGTGACAAATCCCAGTCTTGAACCGTGTCAACCCAACAGACACTTTCGGAGATACCCGTAGCATACCTTTATAGTCACCCAGTTACGTTGTGACGTTTGGTACACCCAAAGCACTCCTACGGTATCCGAGAGTTACACGATCTCATGGTCTAAGGAAAAGATACTTGACATTGAAAAAGCGCTAGCAAAACGAACTACACGATCTTGTGCTATGCTTAGGATTGGGTCTTGTCCATCACATCATTCTCCTAATGATGTGATCCCGTTATCAATGACATCCAATGTCCATAGTCAGGAAACCATGACTATCTGTTGATCAACGAGCTAGTCAACTAGAGGCTCACTAGGGACATGTTGTGGTCTATGTATTCACACGTGTATTACGATTTCCGGATAATACAATTATAGCATGAATAAAAGACAATTATCATGAACAAGGAAATATAATAATAATCCTTTTATTATTGCCTCTAGGGCATATTTCCAACAGTATCCCACTTGCACTAGAGTCAATAATCTAGTTACATTGTGATGAATCGAACACCCATAGAGTTCTGGTGTTGATCATGTTTTGCTCGCGGAAGATGTTTAGTCAACGGATCTGCGACATTCAGATCCGTATGTACTTTGCAAATATCTATGTCTCCATCTTGAACATTTTCACGGATGGAGTTGAAGCGACGCTTGATGTGCCTGGTCTTCTTGTGAAACCTGGGCTCCTTGGCAAGGGCAATAGCTCCAGTGTTGTCATAGAAGAGAGTGATCGGCCCCGACGCATTGGGTATGACTCCTAGGTTGGTGATGAACTCCTTCATCCATATTGCTTCATGCGCTGCCTCCGAGGCTGCCATGTACTCCGCTTCACATGTAGATCCCGCCACGATGCTCTACTTGCAAATGCACCAGCTTACTGCTCCACGATTCAACATATACATGTATCCGGTTTGTGACTTAGAGTCATCCAGATCTGTGTTGAAGCTAGCGTCGATGTAACCCTTTACGATGAGCTCTTCGTCACCTCCATAGACGAGAAACATGTCCTTTGTCCTTTTCAGGTACTTCAGGATATTCTTGACCACTGTCCAATGTTCCTTGCCAGGATTACTTTGGTACCTTCCTACCAAACTTACGGCAAGGTTTACATCTGGTCTGGTACACAACATGGCATACATAATAGATCCTATGGCTGAGGCATAGGGGATGACACTCATCTCTTCTTTATCTTCTGCCGTGGTCGGGCATTGAGCTGAGCTCAATCTCACACCTTGCAACACAGGCAAGAACCCTTTCTTGGACTGATCCACATTGAACTTCTTCAATATCTTATCAAGGTATGTGCTTTGTGAAAGACCTATGAGGCATATCGATCTATCCCTATAGATCTTGATGCCTAATATGTAAGCAGCTTCTCCAAGGTCCTTCATTGAAAAACACTTATTCAAGTAGGCCTTAATGTTGTCCAAAAGTTCTATCATTTCCCATCAAAAGTATGTCATCTACATATAATATGAGAAATGCTACAGAGCTCCCACTCACTTTCTTGTAAACGTAGTCTTCTCCATAAGTCTGCATAAATCCAAACGCTTTGATCATCTCATCAAAGCGAATGTTCCAACTCCGAGATGCTTGCACCAGCCCATAAATGGATCGCTGGAGCTTGCATACCTTGTTAGCATTCTTAGGATCGACAAAACCCTCCGACTGCATCATATACAGTTCTTCCTTAAGATAGCCGTTAAGGAATGCCGTTTTGACGTCCATCTGCCATATCTCATAATCATAGTATGCAGCAATTGCTAACATGATTCGGACGGACTTCAGCTTCGCTACGGGAGAGAAAGTCTCATCGTAGTCAACCCCTTGAACTTGCCGATAACCCTTAGCGACAAGTCGAGCTTTATAGATGGTAATAGTACCATCCGCGTCCATCTTCTTCTTGAAGATCCATTTGTTTTCTATCGCTCGCCGATCATCGGGCAAGTCTGTCAAAGTCCATACTTTGTTTCCATACATGGATTCTATCTCGGATTGCATGGCTTCAAGCCATTTGCTGGAATCTGGGCCCACCGTCGCTTCTTCATAGTTCGAAGGTTCACCATTGTCTAACAACATGATTTCCAGGACAGGGTTGCCATACCACTCTAGTGTGGAACGTGTCCTTGTGGACCTACGAAGTTTAGTAGCAACTTGATCCGAAGTAGCTTGATCATCATCATTAATTTCCTCTCCAGTCGGTGTAGGCACCACATGAACATTTTCCTGAGCTGCACTACTTTCCAGTTCAAGAGGTAGTACTTCATCGAGTTCTACTTTCCTCCCACTTACTCCTTTCGAGAGAAACTCTTTTTCCAGAAAGGATCCGTTCTTGGCAACAAAGATCTTGCCTTTGGATCTAAGGTAGAAGGTATACCCAATGGTTTCCTTAGGGTATCCTATGAAGACGCATTTTTCCGACTTGGGTTCGAGCTCTTCAGGTTGAAGTTTCTTGACATAAGCATCGCATCCCCAAACTTTTAGAAACGACAGCTTAGGTTTCTTCCCAAACCATAATTCATACGGTGTCATCTCAACGGATTTAGACGGAGCCCTATTTAAAGTGAATGTAGCTATCTCTAGAGCGTATCCCCAAAATGATAGCGGTGAATCGGTAAGAGACATCATAGATTGCACCATATCCAATAGAGTGCGATTACGACGTTCGGACACACCGTTATGCTGAGGTGTTCCAGGCGGCGTGAGTTGTGAAACGATTCCACATTTCCTTAAGTGTGTACCAAATTCGTGACTTAAATATTCTCCTCCATGATCTGATTGTAAGAATTTTATCTTTCGGTCATGTTGATTCTCTACCTCATTCTGAAATTCCTTGAACTTTTCAAATGTCTTAGACTTGTGTTTCATCAAGTAGACATACCCATATCTACTTAAGTCATCACTGAGAGTGAGAACATAACGATATCCTCCGCGAGCCTCGCTCATTGGACCACACACATCAGTATGTATGATTTCCAATAAGTTGGTTGCTCGCTCCATTGTTCCGTAGAACAGAGTCTTGGTCATTTTGCCCATGAGGCATGGTTTGCATGTGTCAAATGATTCATAATCGAGAGACTCTAAAAGTCCATCAGCATGGAGCTTCTTCATGCGCTTGATACCAATGTGACCAAGGCGGCAGTGCCACAAGTATGTGGGACTATCATTATGAACTTCACATCTTTTGGTATTCACACTATGAATATGTGTAACATTACGTTCGAGATTCATTAAGAATAAACCATTGACCATCGGGGCATGACCATAAAACATATCTCTCATATAAATAGAACAACCATTATTCTCAGATTTAAATGAGTAGCCATCTCGTATTAAATGAGATCCAGATACAATGTTCATGCTCAAACTTGGCACTAAATAACAATTATTGAGGTTTAAAACTAATCCCGTGGGTAAATGTAGAGGTAGCGTGCCGACGGCGATCACATCGACCTTGAAACCATTCCCGACGCGCATCCTCACCTCGTCCTTCGCCAGTCTCCGCTTATTCTGCAGCTCCTGCTGTGAGTTACAAATATGAGCAACGACACCGGTATCAAATACCCAGGAGTTACTACGAGTACTGGTAAGGTACACATCAATTTGTATATCACATATACCTTTAGTGTTGCCGGCCTTCTTGTCCACTAAGTATTTGGGGCAGTTCCGCTTCCAGTGACCCTTCCCTTTGCAATAAAAGCACTCAGTCTCAGGCTTGGGTCCATTCTTTGACTTCTTCCCGGCAACTGGCTTACCGGGCGCGGCAACATCCTTGCCGTCCTTCTTGAAGTTCTTCTTACCCTTGCCTTTCTTGAACTTGGTGGTTTTATTGACCATCAACACTTGATGCTCTTTCTTGATTTCTACCTCTGCCGACTTCAGCATTGAAAATACTTCAGGAGTAGTTTTCACCATCCCCTGTATATTGTAGTTCATCACAAAGCTCTTGTAGTTCGGTGGGAGTGACTGAAGGATTCTGTCAATGACCGTCTCGTCCGGGAGGTTAATGTCCAGCTGGGACAGGCGGTTGTGCAACCCAGACATTTTGAGTATGTGCTCACTGACAGAACTATTTTCCTCCATCTTACAACTATAGAACTTGTCGGAGACTTCATATCTCTCGACCCGGGCATGAGCTTGGAAAACCATTTTCAGCTCCTCGAACATCTCATATGCTCCATGTTGCTCAAAACGCTTTTGGAGCCCCGGTTCTAAGCTGTAAAGCATGCCGCACTGAACGAGGGAGTAATCATCAACACATGACTGCCAAGCGTTCATAACGTCTTGGTTCTCTGGGATGGGTGCTTCACCTAGCGGTCCTTCTAGGACACATGCTTTCTTGGCAGCTATGAGGATGATCCTCAGGTTCCGGACCCAGTCTGTATAGTTGCTGCCATCATCTTTCAGCTTGGTTTTCTCTAGGAACGCGTTGAAGTCCATGTTGACATGAGCGTTGGCCATTTGATCTACAAGACATTTTTGCAAAGATTTTAGACTAAGTTCATGATAACTAAGTTCATCTAATCAAATTATTTAATAAACTCCCACTCAGATTTGACATCCCTCTAGTCATCTAAGTGTTACATGATCTGAGTCGACTAGGCCGTGTACGATCATCACGTGAGACGGACTAGTCATCATCGGTGAACATCTCCATGTTGATCGTGTCTTCCATACGACTCATGTTCGACCTTTCGGTCTCTATGTTCCGAGGCCATGTCTGTACATGCTAGGCTCGTCAAGTTAACCTAAGTGTTTTTGCATGTGTAAAACTGTCTTACACCCGTTGAATGTGAACGTAGGAATCTATCACACCCGATCATCACGTGGTGCTTCGAAACGATGAACTTTAGCAACGACGCACAGTTAGGGGGAACACTTTCTTGAAATTATTATAAGGGATCATCTTATTTACTACCGTCGTTCTAAGTAAACAAGATGCATAAACATAATAAACATCACATGCAATTATATAGTAGTGACATGATATGGCCAATATCATATAGCTCCTTTGATCTCCATCTTCGGGGCTCCATGATCATCTTCGTCACCGGCATGACACCATGATCTCCATCATCATGATCTCCATCATCGTGTCTCCATGAAGTTGCTCATCAACTATTACTTCTACTACTATGGCTAACGGTTTAGCAATAAAGTAAAGTAATTACATGGCGTTAAATCATTGACACGCAGGCCATACAATAATTAAGACAACTCCTATGGCTCCTACCGGTTGTCATACTCATCGACATGCAAGTCGTGATTCCTATTACAAGAACATGATCTCATACATCACACTATATCATTCATCATTCATCACAACTTTTGGCCATATCACATCACAAAGCAATTGCTGCAAAAACAAGTTAGACGTCCTCTAATTGTTGTTGCATCTTTTACGTGGCTGCAATAGGGTTCTAGCAAGAACGTTTTCTTACCTACGAATAACCACAACGTGATTTATCAACTTCTATTTACCCTTCATAAGGACCCTTTTCATCGAATCCACTCCAACTAAAGTGGGAGAGACAGACACCCGCTAGCCACCTTATGCAACTAGTGCATGTCAGTCGGTGGAACCTGTCTCACGTAAGCGTACTTGTAAGGTCGGTCCGGGCCGCTTCATCCCACAATACCGCTGAAGCAAAATAAGACTAGTAGTGGCAAGAAAGTTGACAACATCTACGCCCACAACAGATTTGGGTTCTACTCGTGCAATAGAGAACTACACATAGACCTAGCTCATGATGCCACTGTTGGGGAACGTTGCATAAAATAAAAAAATTCCTACGTTCACCAAGATCAACCTATGACTTCATCTAGCAACGAGAGAGGGGAGTGCATCTACACCCTTGTAGATCGCGAGCGGAAGCGTTCAAGAGAACGGGGTTGAGGGAGTCATACTCGTCGTGATCCAAATCACCGGAGATCCTAGCGCCGAACGGACGGCACCTCTGCGTTCAACATACGTACGGTCAGCGTGACGTCTCCTCCTTCTTGAACCAGCAAGGGGAAAGGAGATGTTGATGAAGATCCAGCAGCACGACAGCGTGGTGGTGGATGCAGCAGGGTTCCGGCAGGGCTTCGCCAAGCGTTTGCGGGAGGAGGAGGTGTAGCAAGGGGGGAGGAAGGCGCCAGGTGTCAGGGTGCGGCTGCCCTCCCCCCTCTTTATATAGGGACCCCAGGGGGGCGCCGGCCCTAGGAGATGGGATCTCCTAGGGGGGCGGCGGCCAAGGGGGGAGACTTGCCCCCCAAGGCAAGTGGAGGCGCCCCCTCCCCTAGGGTTCCCAACCCTAGGCGCAGGGGGGGGCCCGGGGGGGGGGGGGGCGCACCAGCCCACCAGGGGCTGGTTCCCCTCCCACTTCAGCCCATGGGGCCCTCCGGGATAGGTGACCCCACCCGGTGGACCCCCGGGACCCTTCTGGTGGTCCCGGTACAATACCGGTAACCCCCGAAACTTTCCCGATGGCCGAAACTCGACTTCCC
>NC_041387.1:177026360-177115912 GCF_002162155.2 Triticum dicoccoides | reverse complement strand
GGGGAGGAAGGCGCCAGGTGTCAGGGTGCGGCTGCCCTCCCCCCTCTTTATATAGGGACCCCAGGGGGGCGCCGGCCCTAGGAGATGGGATCTCCTAGGGGGGCGGCGGCCAAGGGGGGAGACTTGCCCCCCAAGGCAAGTGGAGGCGCCCCCTCCCCTAGGGTTCCCAACCCTAGGCGCAGAGGGGGGCCCGGGGGGGGGGGGGGCGCACCAGCCCACCAGGGGCTGGTTCCCCTCCCACTTCAGCCCATGGGGCCCTCCGGGATAGGTGACCCCACCCGGTGGACCCCCGGGACCCTTCTGGTGGTCCCGGTACAATACCGGTAACCCCCGAAACTTTCCCGATGGCCGAAACTCGACTTCCCATATATAATTCTTTACCTCCAGACCATTCCAGAACTCCTCGTGGCGTCCGAGATCTCATCCGGGCTCCGAACAACTTTCGGTTTGCTGCATATTAATATCTTTACAACCCTAGCGTCACCGAACCTTAAGTGTGTAGACCCTACGGGTTCGGGAGACATGTAGACATGACCGAGACAACTCTCCGGCCAATAACCAACAGCGGGATATGGATACCCATGTTGGCTCCCACATGTTCCATGATGATCTCATCGGATGAACCACGATGTTGAGGATTCAAGCAATCCCGTATACAATTCCCTTTGTCAATCGGTACATTACTTGCCCGAGATTCGATCATCGGTATCCCAATACCTCGTTCAATCTCGTTACCGGCAAGTCACTTTACTCGTACCGCAATGCATGATCCCGTGACCAGCCAGTTGGTCACTTTGAGATCATTATGATGATGCATTGCCGAGTGGGCCCAGAGATACCTCTCCGTCATACGGAGTGACAAATCCCAGTCTCGATCCGTGTCAACCCAACAGACACTTTTGGAGATACCCGTAGCATACCTTTATAGTCACCCAGTTACGTTGTGACGTTTGGTACACCCAAAGCACTCCTACGGTATTCGAGAGTTACACGATCTCATGGTCTAAGGAAAAGATACTTGACATTGAAAAAGCTCTAGCAAAACGAACTACACGATCTTGTGCTATGCTTAGGATTGGGTCTTGTCCATCACATCATTCTTCTAATGATGTGATCCCATTATCAATGACATCCAATGTCCATAGTCAGGAAACCATGACTATCTATTGATCAATGAGCTAGTCAACTAGAGGCTCACTAGGGACATGGTGTGGTCTATGTATTCACACATGTATTACGATTTCCGGATAATACAATTATAGCATGAATAAAAGACAATTATCATGAACAAGAAAATATAATAATAATCCTTTTATTATTGCCTCTAGGGCATATTTCCAACACGGCGAGCTTGTGGTAAGTGACGTAGAGCCCACAGCCTTTGTGCGGGCGCTCCCCCCTCACCAAGGAGAGGAAGGCGTCCATCACCGTGTTCTGCATGTCGAAGCCGCCGCCATGCTGACACTTCTGGCACTGCCGCTGGTTCCCAGGGCGCTTGCCGCGGCAGTCCGCGTAGGCCAGGTGCCCTCCCTTGCACTGCACAAATCAACTTAACATCACATCAATCAAGAAACCTGCACCTTGCTAAATCAGCCGAATGGACGAGGTGTATTCAAACCTCATACACTGGAGGCTTCAAGAGGCACAAGGGGCAGTGGAGCAAGGTGAGGTCCATAGATACCATAGAGAGCTCCATCGTCCGGTCCTATTCGGTCGGCATGATCTCGCCCTCCTCGTGCACAACCATCTCTCGCTTTAGGGCCGAGGCATTACAAAGTTTTACCATCACATATTCATACTACTTCAAGGTGCATTAAATCAACACATGCAAGTATCAAAAGGAAAGTCACGGCATGCATGCACTCGTTGTAATTAATACATCGATAAACGCAAATTATTGAAATATATTGAGTGCACTGCTTTGATGTGTCGCGTCAACTCGTACAACAAGGATAAGTTTGATTACAATTCCCTCTCCCTCGCCCATGAGCGTGGTGGCTTGCAAGCCTAGGAGAAGCTTTCGCTACACGCTCTCCCAGCTGCACGCGGTGGACATGCTACAGTTCATTTGGTGTCAGATGGCCACAAGCATACTAGTAGTACTCCACTGCAGTAGTACCATCATTGTTTGACTTCCCGAAGAGGCGAAGAGCCAAGCGCAACCCGGATGCTCGTGTGGCAGTTTCATGTGTAGGGGAGGTAGTATAGTGACATAGTCTAGGATAGCGTGTACCGTGCCTCTAAGCTTAAAATCGTTGGAGTCGGCTCCATGCTATGAGGCCGTCTCGAAGCATTTTTTATTAAAATAATCTTTTGGCCCTACCTGTCATCCTGGTGATTGTAGTTTGCATGCTCATCTGGTTAAGACAGGAATATATACTTTAATCTGTGATGGGTAAATGTTAGAGGTTGCAACAAATATATTGTACAATTTGGGTATTTTAGCCAAGTTTATAGGCAAGCATGTGGGGCCAGTGCTATGATGTGTCGCATCAACTCGTACAACAAGGAGAAGCATGATTTTACTACTACACGCCCTCTCCCTCGCCCATGCGCGCGGTAGCTCACAGACGAGGACATGCTTTTGCTTACTACAACAAGCTATCCCTCCCGCATGCGGTGGACAGACATGCAGCAGTTGATTCGATACTGTAGAAGTAGTAACATCATTGTTCGTCCTCTCGAAGAAGCGAAGAGCCAAGCGCAACCTGAACGTGGCAGTTGCGAACGCTCGCGTGGTAATCTTTGTGTAGGGGTGGGGCGTGGTGAGGAGCCTTGGAGCACGCATATAGCCAGGCTCTTGCATGAGACAAAATTGCCATGTAAGCAGGCTATAAGCCCACTATTGTACTTGCTCTTAATAGTATAGCCCTGTAAACCGGAAATGAGGGACTACTCCCTCCGTTCCTAAATACTCCCTCCGTTTTTATTTAGTCCGCGTATTAGATTTGGTAAAAGTCAAGCTTTATAAACTTTGACCAAGTTTATAAAAAAATATTAACATCAGCAATAACAAACCAATACAATTAGATTTATTATTGAATGTACTTTCACATCATATATACTCTATTTGTTATGATTAATGTTTATATTTTTTATAAACTTGGTCAAACATTATGAAAATTTGACTTCAGTCAACTCTAATATGCAGAGTAAATAAAAACAGAGGGAGTATTTGCCTTTCTAGAGATTTCAACAAGTGAATACACCCTAAATGAGTACATACGGAGCAAAATGAGTGAATCTACACCGTAAATAAATACACAGTTCTCTCGTTTTCCTCTCTGCCTTTGTCGCGTTGCACAATATTGAGTATACTACTACTGACTAGTCTCGTTTGAGACGCATTTATGTTGATACAACTTGAATGACAACAAGGCAGAGGGTAGCGGTTCCTGAAATTTTGAGCGGTCAATGATGCCTCCGCATTGGATTAGCATGCAGAGGTAGGAGTAAGTAATTGGAGAAGCTGAATGGAGCCAGCACGATGTGAATGCAATGCAGTTTGGACTCTCATAAAGGCGCCCCACCACTCAAATCCATCTACTCCTAGTCTCTACGCAACACTGCCCACTCCAATCCAAGACCAAGACCAAGTGACCAGAAGCCACATGCACCCATGGCGTCGATGGACGCGAGCGACAGTCGGCTGTGCCGGATCGACCAAAGACACCGGCCTACGGCCCCACACCATGCAACGTTTCCAGACGGGTGTTGGCGACCACCGGCGTTATAGCCCTCATCGACGGCGGCTTCGGCTCTCGCATGTGCCAGATGATGGTCGACTCCATCCGCAAGTTCACCGCCGTCAAGAAGAGCGCGGACGACCTTGTCATACTGGTCCAGCCCGCACGCCCAAGCTCCTCGTTGCAATTTCCAAAGGTGGAAGTGATACGTATGGAGTGTCGAACCCATAAGGAGCTGACGGGAAGATCAATATTCTCTCAAGTCCTATCTGCCACTGATATGACTCTATGTACACCGGACGTTTGCTTCCAACTTGAAACGAGAAATAAAACTATGTGGGTATGAAGAGGATAACTTTGCATGATATCGGAGAGCTAAAATATAAAAGTAGGTGTTGTTATCATAAAGTTAGAATATATTACTTAAGTATTATAAATAGCTAGTGTGGAATAATGATGGGTCGGTGTGCGAAATTGTCCTAAGCAATTGTTAACAAGATCGGTAATCATTATTGCAATTTCATATGAGGGAGAGGCATAAGCTAACATACTTTCTCTTCTTGGATCATATGCACTTATGATTGGAACTCTAGCAAGCATCCACAACTACTAAAGATCATTAAGGTAAAACCCAACCATAGCATTAACATATCAAGTCCCCTTTATCCCATATGCAACAACCCCCTTACTCGGGTTTATGCTTCTATCACTCAAGCAACCCACTATAAGCAAATCATGAACATATTGCAACACCCTATAGCGGAAATCCCTCACGCTTGCGCAACACGGAGGGCACAATGGGACAACAACAAAATAAAACATACAACTCATACCAATCTAAATCATCAATCAACCCAAGGATAAAGAATATCTGCTCAAAACATCATAGGATGGCAACACATCATTGGATCATAATATGTGGCATAAAGAACCATGTTCAAGTAGGGATTACAGCAGGGTGCGGGAGAGTGGACCACGTAAAAGAGACAAGGATGGTTATGATGATGTTGATGTTGATGAAGACGATCACCGCGGTGATGATTCCCCTCCCGATGGCACTCCGGCGCCACCGAGAGAGAGGAGGAGAGATTCTCCCCCTTGTGCTTCCTCCTTCATGGCCCCCCTGGATGGGGAGAGGTTCTCCCTCTGGTCCTTGGCCTTCATGGCGATGATGGCCCCTCTGAGATCCTCCCCCATGGCCTCCGGTGATGATGCCCCCCTCTGGCGGGGTGCCAGAGAGGGCCTATATTGATTTCTCGTGGCTACATGGCTTCCGGCGGTGGAACTTCTAATCTCTCTTCTATTCTAGGGTTTTTAGGATTTATAGGAAGGGTTGGCATCGGTTTCACGTCGAGGGGGCCCACGGGGAGTCCATTAGGTAGGAGCACCCTCTCGGGGGGTAGGGCGCGCCCCCACCCTTGTGGTGGCCTCGGGACTCCCCTCCGGTAGCTTTTCGTTCCAGTATTTTTTATATTTTCCAAAAATGTTCTCCGTTGATTTTCAGCGCATTCTGAGAACTTTTATTTCTGCACAAAAACAACACCACTATAGTTCTGCTGAAAACAACGTCAGTACGGGTTAGTTCTAATCAAATCATACCAAAATCATGTAAAAATATTATAAACATGGCATGAATACTTCATAAATTATAGATACATTGGAGACATATTAGCATCCCCAAGCTTAATTCCTGCTCGTCCTCGAGTAGGTAAATGATAAAAGAAATAATTTATGAAGTGTGAATGCTAGCAAGTGCACAAGTTTGATCAATGGTAATTTCAATCACCTTTACTAGTATCATTATATATCATAGCAGTAGCTCAACTCATAGAACTTCTCATGATCAAGTAACAAGATATTCACATGATAAAGTATAGATCATAAACTTTCTTGAAAACTAACAAACCATGCTCTTAGTCATCAAACAATTGCAATTCATCTTATTTTCAGGAAGGGTCTATGTAGAGCTTTGATTTAGCAATCTCCATATACTCAAGTATCATTTAATCTTTCACAATTTCTAACACTCACATGATATTTATGGGTTCAAAGTTTTAATCGGACATAGAGAAATATAGGGGCTTATAGTTTCGCCTCCCAACCTTTACCTCAAGGGTAATGTCAACAATAATACTTTATGAAAACCTACATCCAAGTGGATATAAGTGAAGCACGAGAGTAAATGAAAAACTACTCCAAAAAGATATAAGTGAAGAATATTGAGTAGTCAAATAATTAACTAGCCATGGGAGGACTCTCTCATTCAAGATTTCAGATCCATTGATTTTATTCAAACATAAGTAAAATGAAAATACGCTCCAAGCGAAACACATGTCATGTGACGAATAAAAATATAGCTCCGAGTAAGGCATACCGATGGTTTTGAAGACGAAAGAGGGGATGCCTTCCGGGGCATCCCCAAGCTTAGGAGCTTGAGTCTTACTTGAATATTACCTTTGGGTGCATTGGGAATCCCCAAGCTTAGGGTATTTCTACTCCTTATTCTCCTCATATCGATATCTCACCCAAAACTTGAAAACTTCAATCACACAAAACTTAACGGAACTTCGTGAGATGGGTTAGAATGATAAAGAGTAAATCATTCCCTTTGGACTGTCAAAGACAAGATTCATAATTTTTCTCACACAATGCCTACTGTACCATATCATTTCTACAATTTATATTGAGCAATATAAGCCATAGAAACTAGAAAACAAGCAAACTATGCATTGAAACCAGGATCTGCCAGAAAGAGAACAGTCTGTCATGATCTGAACAGCAACCATACTTCTGCTACTCCAAAACTCCAGACAAATTAGGAAAACCTGACAAATTTGTATAACAATCCAAAGGAAAGAGAATCAGATCAAAATCACGTTTCTGTGAATTATCAAAACTAATTTACTGGGCGCAAAATTTTCTGATTTTCAGCAGGATCAACACAACTATCACCGTAAGCTATCCTAAAGGTTTAACTTGGCACTTTATTGAAACAAAAGTTATAAAAAATGATTACTACAGTATCTTAATCATGTTAACACACAAAAACAGTAAGGATAATACTGGGTTTTCTCCCAACAAGCACTTTTCTTTAATGCCTTTTAGCTAGGCATGATGATTTAAATGATGCTCATAAGAAAGATAAGAATGAAAACACAACAAGAGCATCATGAAGCATATGACTAGCACATTCAAGTATAATGCACTTCCTATGACTAGGGATTTTGTGAGCAAACAACTTATGGGAACAATAATCAACTAGCTTAGGAAGGCAAAACAAGTATAATTTCAAAACTTTAAGCACATAGAGAGGAAACTTAATATTATTGCAACTCCTAAAAGCATATATTCCTCCCTCATAATAATTTTCAGTAGCATCATGAATGAATTTAACAATACAACCATAACATAAAGCATTCTTTTCATGATCTACAAGCATAGAGTTACTACTCTCCACATAAGCAAAATTCTTCTCAGTCGGAATAGTGGGAGCAAACTCAACAAAATAGCTGTCATGTGAGGCACAATCCAATTGAAAATTAAAATCATGATGACAAGTTTCATGGTTAACATATTCCCTTATAGCATACATGTCATCACAATAACAATCATAGATAGCAACTTTGTTCTCATAATCAATTGGAACCTCTTCCGAAATAGTGGAATCATTACTAACTAAAGTCAAGACCTCTCCAGATCCACTTTCATAAATATCATACTAAGATTCAACACCCTCCAAAATAGTGGGTTCATTACTTACTAAAGTTGACACTCTTCCAAACCCACTTTCGATGATAGTCTTATTCATACTCCAAAAGATATAAGTGAAGTTCATGGAGCATTCTACAATTAATATAGACTAACCAATATCCAAGCTCAAAATATATAAGTGAAGCACACGAAGCATTTCTATAAAACCATACTCAAAAGATTTAAGTGAAGCACAAAGAGCATTCTATAAGACCATACTCAACAGATATAAGTGAAGCACATGAAGCATTATATAAATCAATGAAGGGCTATCTCATAATAGCATGGTTCTTAAAGAAAAAGAAAAACACAAAGGACACAAATCATGTGAACAAAACAAAAACTGAGTTATACCGATAATTGTTGAAGAAGAAAGATGGGATACCAACCGGGGCATCCCCAAGCTTAGATGCTTGAGTATCCTTGAAATATTTACTTGGGGTGCCTTGGCAATCCCCAAGCTTGAACTCTTGCCTCTCTTCATTCTTCTCACATCGGTGACTCCTCGTTCTTCGAACACTTCATCCACACAAAATTTAACAAAAACTTTGTGAGATCCGTTAGTATAATAAAGCAAATCACTACCTTTAGGTACTGTTGTAAAATCATTCCAATTTCATATTATAATATATATATATATACTGTATTCCAACTTCACCATGGTTCATACCCCCTGATACTACCCATAGATTCATCAAAATAAGCGAACAACACATAGAAAACAGAATCTGTCAAAAACAGGACATTCTGTAGTAATCTAGAAATTTCGTATACTTTTGTAACTCCAAAAATTCTAAACAAAATATGAAAAATCTAAAAAATTGTATAGAAGTACTTTGCAAAAGGTTTTAGACCCGTTTGACTTTCCAGTAAAAAAATGTAAATTCACGCGCTACAGTCATAGTTTCTGTTTTTCCACTGCATATAGTAAACAAGCACTCTAATCATCCTAAAACCAAAGCTTGGCACATTATTTTTATACAATGGATATATACAAGGGTATAATTATTTCCAGATAAACTTCCATGAAAACTTCTACATTGTATCCATGAGCATGAACGCAAGTGTTCAAGGTCGACCCTCACTTCTCCAATGCATAACTTTCCAATCACTTCTCTTTTTGAAAAAAAAACTTTTAGGCATATGAGGCAAGTGAATCTTTTTGTATTGTCATTCTTTTAATTTTTTTGTATGTTTCACCCACAACTAAACAGAAACAAAAGGGAAAACAAAATCTACTTAGTGAAGAAAGTAAACAAGCCTACACGAAAATATCAACCCCACGCTATTGCTCCCCGGCAACGGCGCCAGAAAAGAGCTTGATAATCCCCAAGTGCAGGGAATCATCTTAGCAATTTCCAAAGGTGGAAGTGCTAAGTATGGAGTGTCTAACCCACTAGGAGCTAAAGGTAAGATCAATATTATCTCAAGTCCTATCTGCCACTGATACGACTCTATGTACACCGAACGTTTGCTTCCAACTAGAAATGAGAAATAAAACTATGTTGTGGGTATGAAGAGGATAAATTTGCATGATATCGGAGAGCTAAAATATAAAAGTTGGTGCTGTTATCATAAAGTTAGAATATATTACTTAAGTATTATAAATAGCTGAGTGCGGAATAATGATGGGTCGGTTTGCGGAATTGTCCTAAGCAATTGTTAACAAGATCGGTAATCATTATTGCAATTTCATATGAGGGAGAGGCATAAGCTAACATACTTTCTCTTCTTGGATCATATGCACTTATGATTGGAATTCTACCAAGCATCCGCAACTACTAAAGATCATTAAGGTAAAACCCCATAGTATTAACATATCAATTCCCCTTTATCCCATATGCAACAACCCCCTTACTCGGGTTTATGCTTCTGTCACTCAAGCAACCCACTGTAAATGAATCATGAACGTATTGCAACACCCTACAGCGGGAATCCCTCACACTTGTGCGACACGGAGGGCACAATAGGACAACACCAAAATAAAACATACAACTCATACCAATCTAGATCATCAATCAACCCAAAGACAAAGGATATCTACTCAAAACATCATAGTATGGAAACACATCATTGGATCATAATATGTAGCATAAAGGACCATGTTCAAGTACGGATTACAGCGGGGTGCAGGAGAGTGGACCACGTAAAAGAGATGATGATGCTTATGATGATGGTGATGTTGATGAAGACGATCACGCGGCGATGATTCCCCTCTCGATGGCACTCCGGCGCCACCGAGAGAGAGGAGGAGAGATTCTCCCCCTTGTGCTTCCTCCTCCATGGCCTCCCCCTGGATGGAGAGAGGTTCTCCCTCTGGTCCTTGGCCTTCATGGTGATGACGGCTGAAAGTGCTAGTATTCGACTAGAGGGGGGTGAATAGGCAATTTTTATGGAAGTCTTCAAAACATGGGTGTTCCAAAGACAAACTATAGAAATGACCCTATTGATATGCAGCAGAAGGTAGACTACACTAGACAAGCCATAGTCAAGTAAGCAATGAAGTGAAAGCACGAAGACTATAAGCAGCTAGGTAGATTGGATCAGGATGGAAGATAGTATGAAGCCAAACAGACATAAGTCTTCATACAGTGGAGTCAAACAGATAAGGCAAGTAAGCAAAGACTTCACAAAGACAAACTGTAAGTAAGGTGAGAGAGGTAGGATAGAACCAGTTGCTCGGAGAGGACAAGGGGTTTGTTGGACCAGTTCCAGTTGTTGTGACAACTGTACGTCTGGTTAGGGAGGCTGAGATTCAACTCAGAAGACCGCGTCTTCACCTTATTCCCCTTGAGCTAAGAACACTTAGTCCTCGCCCAATCACTCTGGTAAGTCTTCAAGGGAGACTTACAAACCTTCACTGACTTCGTTCACTGGCAATCCCCAATGACTCTTGGATGCTCAGAACGCGACGCCTAACCGACTGGAGGATTTATAGTCCTCAAGTGTAACAAGTCTTTAGATCATGCAGACAGAAAGACTTCAGTGATGCCTAACACTCTTTGGCTCTGGGTGTTTTGGGCTTTGTCCTTGCAAGGATTATCTCTCAAAGGGTTCAGAGGTGGGTTGCTCTCAAACGACAAAAGCCGTGCACTAACTCTGAGCAGCCACCAATTTATGGTGTATGGGGTGGGCTATTTATAGCCAGGAGGCAACCCAACCTGATTTGTCCGAAATGACCATGGGTCACTAAGGAACTGACACGTGTCCAATGGTCAGATTTCAAACACACGCGACAGCTTGACTTGGGCTACAAGTAAAGCTGACTCATCCAACTCTGGATAAGATTTGCACTCATTGTCTTCGCTCGAAGACATATGATTTGGTTGAGCATCACGTCAGTCACTCCGACTTTGTTCACTTGGACCCCACTTAACAGTACGGTGGGTCCTATGACTCAACAAAGAAGAAAAGAAAATTACGAAACAACTATGTCTTCGCACTCCATAGTATTCACGCGATGTCTTCTCCTGTCATAGTCTTCAATGTGAATGTCTTCATAGACCACCATTGTCTTCATTGTCTTCATACATTTTTAGGGGTCATCTCTGGTAGGTAAACCGAATCAATATGGGACTACTACCTGTGTTATCCCTGCAATTCTCACAAACACATTAGTCCCCTAACCAAGTTTGTCATCAATACTCCAAAACCAACTAGGGGTGGCACTAGATGAACTTACAATCTCCCCCTTTTTGGTGATTGATGACAAACTGGTTGAAGTTTTCAACGGGGATAAAAGTATGTGAAAGTTTAGTGTTGTGAGTATTGTCTTCATACATAAGACAAGGCTCCCCCTGAAGATGTGCATATAAATGATTTGCGTTTGAATGCAAATGCACATGGCAGGTTTTGCTTTGTGGATGCCATCATCAAAGTGCGAAGACAATGCATTATGCATATTAGCAAATAACAAAGATAATGATATGCATAATGAAAAATGGACGTCTGCAGAATGACTTCATGCGGGATTTATCATCGCATTACAGAATAGCAGATAAACTAGCAGACGACCATCAAGTTTAAGTGTTACTATCAAAAGACGAGATTTGTAAGACTTAGCAAAAATAATGCAGCCACCCATAAGGACCCGCTTGAAGACTATCAACTCATATGCTTCTCCCCCTTTTGTCAGTAATGACCAAAAAGGTTTGAAGACATAGATCATCTACTCGTTCCCAGAAGGAGCAGATGGAGAAGCAGGGTCATTGTTGGAGTTTGGCGGTGCAAAGGGGCCTGGTGTAGTGTCGACACGCGCCAAAGTGGTAGCTGGTGAAGTAGCATAATCTTCGTCATCGATGACTCTGGCATTGACAGTGGCCGCTGAGGAGGAGTACTCAGAGTCTTCAAGTGAAGGAGTCTGATGCAAGACAGCGTTCCTTAGAGGAGTGGAATCAAATTTGAATATCTCTGTGAAGCCGTCTTGGTGAAGATTATCTTCAGAACTGAGTAATATCAGACTCTTCCACGACCGCCGACAGGTTTCATGAGTCACAAATGCATTCTTGGTGGCTAGATTGCCACCAAGAGACTCTGCATCTGATGCTTGAGCCAGTCATGATGCTTATCTTGTTTCTGATGCAAGGCCACGAGAAGCTCTTGGTTATTGAGTACACGAGATCTCTTCTGAGGCCTTTGAGCAATAGTGCTATCAGTGGCTTCAGTATGGGAAGAGGTGCATGAGTATTTCCAGCCAAAGGATAGACACGAGATGCAACATGAACTCCTTCAATATGTTGAGTGAAACTTTGACGATCGATGTTGTGAAGATAAATTGGCTCCTTGGCAGGCTCTGGGTATATGGCTTCGACAAACATATCAACCTCTGGCAGGAATATGAGATGGTTGCGCACAGAGGGCTGATAGTTGATGGCAGAGTGAAGCTTGATGAGGCGCATTACCCATGGAGCATAAAACTTCAGACCAAATATATCAGAGCCAGATGCAGCAAGTTGTCGGATGAAGAAATCTTGAGCATTGAAGCTGATAGCATTGAGAATATAGAAGACCAATGTCTTCATTGAGCCTTCAAGCTTTTCTGCAGAAGAATGTCCTTTGATGTGCCATAGAGTTCGCCTTATAATGTGATAGATGGTGTGGGGCAGATACTCTAGGTATTCAACAAAGAATTCCTTTGGGTATTCAGCATCTTGTGGCAGTGGCTTCATCATCCTCAACATTTGGCTCATATTGGGCTCAGGCTTCTGGAATATGCTCTCTAAAGCATTGCGGTGAAGCTGACAACTAGGTTCATAAAGTTCACCTGGAGTGGGCAGGCAATAAGCTCAATGAGATCAAGAGCCTTGGCTTCATGGTGTACATTGCCTGTCATCCACTCAAGGACCCAAGTTTTTGTATCCCTGTTGTAGCCGCGAATGTGAAGAGTAGCATAGAATTTTAACAGAAACTCTTCATTCCAGTTTTCTTTGTCAGTCACAAATTGAAGAAGGCCAGCATCTCTGAAGCAGTCTAGGGCTTCTTCCAAGTAGGGCAGTCTAGCAATGGCTTCGCAGTCTAGACACATATGAGGAAAAATGTGCCCTTGATTGTATAAGACACAAGAATAATAACTGCGCTGGTGATAGCTCCAGAACCGATCAGATGAAATTCTTGGCCTTGAATATGGGTTCTTGGCACTATCAATGAAGGTGTTGTGTTCGATGAAACCATTCACATTGAATGATCCGGGCGAAGATGCAGTACCTGGAAACCTTGGCAACCTCGGTTTCGGCTTCTAGACATGAGGCCTGTGCTCCACATGATAATGAAATTGAGGTCCGGGAGCAGGCGGAGGAACCAGAATAGGCCATCAAACAGTGACAAGCTTGCCTTGATTAAATGCTTGCTCAATGGTGTGGCCTTGGAGGCAGTACACGAGTAGTGGCATTGATATGGGCTTCAGACTGCACATTGGTTACAGGAGCATCATTGGCTTCAAACACCATATTCACTATAGGCGCCATATTAGCTTCAGCCATGACAATGTCATTGGCTTCAGTAGTGTTGTTGGTGGCCGCCGCAGTATTTTCAACCTCCACTTGAGGAGCTGGAGGGTCGGGCACAGACTCGTTCTCCTCGAGAACAACTTCTTGATTGGTGGGGGGTGTGACAATTCACTCTTCTTCTTCATGGGGTTCTTCATGTCCTTCGTCTGATGCAGCCGGTATGTCTTCAGCGGCCTTGGCTTTAGACACAGAGATGTTCACAGTAGGAGTGGATTCAGGAAACACTTGACGTGCTATTGAGTTTTGTTACACTTCTCCTGCTGGAACGCTCGACATAGCGACTTGTGGCCTCGGTCCTTTGCGAACCCTACGGAATGCGGGCAACGCTTTTCGAGTGGGATTGTCTTGACCACATAGTCATCATCATCAAGCACTGGAGTGGTGACTTGAGGTGGGGGAGTACTGGGTGAACTTTGACTTGGAGTTTCTTGTTGGGGGCGATTAGCCCACGATGCATCTTGGGCGATTGGCGTCAAGGGATGACCAATGCTGATGATTTTGCTGTTCGTGAGAACATGCGATGATATCGTTTAATGCTCGATCTGAGGAAGAACTTCATCATCTTCTACATTGTCTTGGGGACCAATGTCTTCAGCTGCGGTGGGGTCAACAACTGGAAGAACTTCAGCTTCAGGAGCCTCTGTGGAAGCAGGCTCGTGAAGTACTAGCTGACGCTCTTGGTGGGGAGATGCAGGACGAGCAACTGAGAGTGGCTCACCAAAGAGGGGCTCTAAGGGAGCAGCCCGATCCTTCTTCGAAGACTTTGTCTTCCGCTTCTTGGTCAGTGGTGCATTATCAAAGACATTTTTGTTCTTGCGTTCCCTGGCTTCGGCCTCGACTGCCCTTGTCTTCTTCAGTTCAGAAGCAACTGTGGGGACCTTAGGCTTCAAGCCTGTCATGCTGGCAGGGAAGACTATGCGAGGTGCTTCCCGCCCTGACGCCTCAGCTTGGGTCATAGTCGGCTTCTTCTTTTTGGCAGGTATCTTGGGGTTGATGCTTGGACGCCCAAGAGCCTTATGCTTTCCAACTTCATTGTGATCCTGAACACATTTTGTAGCAAGGTGTTTCATCCGCTCTCTTGAACCTTTTGCTTCTTCATGTTTCTTATGAAGCGCTTCCTTGAGATCATGTAGCAACTGCTTGAAGTTCTGAACATTAGTGACACTGATCTTGGCCATGTGCTTCTTGAATTGAGCTTTTTCATAGTCAATCTTGTTCTTCAGTTCAACTATCTTCTGAGCCAGAGCAAGCTCATTAGCAATGGCACTGTGGAAAGCGACACTGGTACCAATGGGAAGTTGAAGGTCATCAATACTGAGGTCCGGATTGGCAAACCACTCATCAATGAAGTTATTTAGAATGTCCACATCAAAGAGGGGCAGATCGTTGAAGGTTTTCGCCTCTTGTTTGCTCTTTATCAGCATCTCAAGAGCATCCTCACCAAGATAATCGTCACTAGACAGATCAATGGCTTCATTCTCGTTCCTCAAAATGGCAGCTGGGGTCAGTGCTTGACTAGAACTCAGGATGGGCTTCTTCTTCTGTATAGACTTCTCGGTCTTCCTGGAGATGCGAGAGAGGTCTTCAGATTGCATACTGGATGCAGCAGGAGCAGTTTCCAATGGCTTCACACGTGAAGCTTTTGGTGCGACATAGAGTTTTGAAGCCTTAGTTTTCTTCTGCTTCTGTGGCTTAGGAGGAGCCGACGCTTCATCAGAATCTGCGTCATCAGCAGAATGATCCACGACGGCCCCTTGAACTGCAATATGAGTGATGAGGCCTTAGAGGTTATAGAAGGGGCCGATGACGTTGGGATTGGCATCACGGGTGCCATCAACCCGAGGAGCAGATGGACCGGGGTTGAAGTCGAGTCCAAATGCTTTCTTGTTCTTCACAGCAGAATCCTTGGCAAACTTGAAGTTGTGCTTGAACAGAATGTCTTCACGACACCATAGCAGAGAGGATGGGTCAGCATTCTCTGGCTGTGGTCCGCGAACCATGCACGGGTATAAGCCTTGATCTATGGCTTCGGACAGGGACCTGGGTTGAAGATTTTTGTATAAGATATCTCCCCAAGGTCGCTTGATGGCATTCTTCTCGGCATACTCAGCAGTGACAAATCTGTACTTAAACCATTCCTCTGGCCAATATCTTCGAATCCATTGGATTCGAGTTTTGCGTTCACCGTAGGTTTCTTCAGGGTTTGTCTTGTACATTTCATACAGATCTGGTGGCATGTATTTGGATGTATTCCCACGATGCTGTCTGCCACCCTTTCTAGCTGACTTTTCTGTGGCCATGAAGTTCAAGTTGAATGGCTTCAGAACTTGCAAAGGCTTCCGACGGCTGGTCAGACAGGTACTGGCTTCAGGAGAATTGATGTGACACTGTAAGAATTCTGCAAATGAATGCAGACTATGAGAACCAAGGGATTATCCCATGGACATGTACCTATGATAGCATTAGAGGTGCGAGGGAAGGGGAAGAGGTCATATGCATTGTCAGAAGATTTTGAAGATAAATCAGTTTGAAGATATTGACCTCATAACGCGAAGACATTCACTTATTTGTTGAGAGTTGGTTCCAGATTTGTACGAATCCAAGAATAGGTACAAGTGAGGAATCTAACTTGTAGTGAAGCATAAGTGAATATACTAGGCATAATATGAGATGCAGAACATGATAGATTCAAGTTGTAAGCATAGAAACCACTTTTGGTAGAGAAGGATGAGTCTATCGGATCAAAAAGGCAGTAAAAAGTAAGTTTTAATTACCACACGAAGAACTGCTAGACGGAACGGAATAGGAGGCCGAGCAGTTCAATCTCCCGTGCCCTAACTTGGCGATGGAAGACACCTATGACAGCGGCGGAGAAGACGAGGTCCGCGGCCGGCGTGAGGACGGCGTCGGTGAGGTCGCGGCAGCTAAGCGCTTCATCGCGGGCGTCGTCACGAGCTAGCGGTGGTGGTAGGGTTTGACCGAGGTGTAGAGGTGGAAGAAGGATTTTGACCGTGATGTGATGTGTATTTATAAGGAAAGGGACATCATAGTGCAATTACGCTGGTGCCCCTGGCGGTTCACATCTGAGGGACACGTGGCAAACATGCAACACATTGGAAGTTGTTCCATGTTCCCATGCATGCCTGGATTGTCGGGTGGTCGTTCCAGCTTCTCCGGTTTTCAGGCAATAAGGATGCAGCATTAAAAATAGATTAAATGTTTGTCAGATTGTCATCTACTGACAAGGACTTCAGAGAAGACAATTGACATGTTTCAATAGAATGCATATGATTTGGACTGATAGAGTTGAGGTAGAAGCATAGAACAGGTTAGGGTCCGATCACATTCACTTAGATCAAAAGATTCAAGAGTGAAGACATAGCTATAAGTGAATGCTATAGAGGAAAGAACACAAATATATATGTAAATGAATCAAATCAACATTGTGAATATAAATCATGAAGACAAATCAATGTTGAAGACAATCCAAATGTGAAGACTTTGCAATTGTAACACCAAGAGAAACACTTCAATAAGAATTTGATGGTGGTGTTACCCACCGTATAGGAAGTATTAGACCCAGACATCGCACACAATTATCGTGGCGCTCCGAAGTCAAATTCCACATTAATGTATTCACACTCAGAGGGTAAGTCTTCATTAGTTGAAGATATACGTTACTTCGTTTGTTGCACATCTAAGTCGTCAACATGCATAAGCGTTAGTGTCGTGGTGGGCGCACGGCAGATGCCAAGGGATGGCTAAAGAGAGGAGGAGGCTCGAGGGCGCTGGTGGGCTTCGGAGGCGAGGTTGATATGCGCGGGCGCGGGACGCCGGACATATCTAGGTTCGGGGCTCTCCGGAGAGATAATACCCCTAGTCCTGCCGGGTTTAGTTGTATGGTTGATAGTACAATGTCGCTCCTGGAGCTGTTTGGAGGAGGAAGGAGGCTGGCCAAGGTTCCGGCTGCTCCTTCTCCTTGGTGTTGCTATGTAGTGGCTAGTCCTATCTTGCTTGTTCTATCTTGTATGGCTTTGCATGCCGTGTGTCTCATATGTCTCTGTTGAATATCTCGAATTCCTCTGTAGGCGTGTCCATCCAATGCCTCTGTAGGCATGGACTCCTGGGGGGTTTTATAGACCAACCCACCCAGGGTTACAATGGTAATATGCCGAGTCGGTGGGTCTGTATTGTCGGCGTCTGGGGTACCAGGCTGGGCCCCGCTTGGGGGCTCGTGGTTCGCCGGGTTCCCCTAGGTGTGGGCCCCGTGTGCCTAGGGGGACTGTGCGCCATCTTGTCGATCGTCATGGCGTGGCCGAGTCGAGCCGCGCACAGTGTTCTCCGTCAGGCCGCCGCTTGTTGTCGTCAGCGATGAGGGCGGGAACATTGTTGCCGTGCCAGCCCTGGTCAGCGGGTAGGTAAGGGGCACTATTGCCACGCTCTGGCTGACCACGAGCATGGGCGGGGGCACTGTAGTCTTGGTCATCAGTGATTGAGGTCTCGTCCCATCGTACGGCCTGGATGGGACGGGAGCTGACCCGTGGCTGGGTTGCCATGGACGCCATGAGTGGGTTGGCTTGCTGGGGAAGCCAAGGTTACGCCGGGTTGAGTTGCCTTGCGCCAGCCGCTGCGGACGGGTCGACATACCTTGCCTAGTCGAGGGTCTTGGCCGGGTTGCGCGCCTTGCCGGGTCGAGCGACCTGGCCTGGCGCACACCGGTTTGCGTGGCGATGCGGGCCCTGCTATTTTTGAAATAGATCCGGGTTCTGTTGCCTGCCTGGGGTTCATCCCCCCCGACAGTTAGGAGAGTTCAAGCAGTACCTACAGGACGAGAAACCACAAGGTCGCGGGACTAGACCTTGTTCCCATCCATTCGTCTCTTGACAGGTACCAGCGGATCGCCGTCGCCCAGGTATGCGTGCGGGACGAGGTTCTCATCTACCACTTCTGTAGGGCCATTAGAGGTTCTAGAGAATTTGCCTGTTTTATCTGCAGCACCGACTGCACCTTCGCTACGTTGGGGAGAAGGAAGAACACGATGATTCGGCCATCTGGTGCAACAAGCTTGTCGACATCTAGAAGCAATACAAGATCATCAGCAACGGGCAGGAGAAGGACTCCATGGTTAACCTCACCGAGACCATCATCGACCCCTGCTACGCCAACATGAAGGAAGACAACGATACCAAGGACCTGAACACATGGGAGGTACCTCTGAATCTAGCCTACATAACCTACGCGGCCAAGGACGCATACACATGCTACGAGATGTACAGGCGGATCTTGGACATGAGGGCGTGTCTGCTTCCTGTAACCGCCGAGTACACGGACAGCCGCAACGTCATGATCAAGCGTGCTAGGAAGGTTTAGATGATGTACTTTATCTGTTTAAGCACCTTTATCATCTGAGTGTTTCATGCATTTACCTATGTGTCGTAATTATCTATTTTGTCTGAAATATTTCGTCTAAGAACCCATTAACCTGTTTGCTTTTTTCTAGTGGCTATTTTCTTATGTATGTAACTAGTTCACTGGGCTACCGTGCTTTGAATCTCCTTCCTCCCAACATATTCCCCTTCTCAGGTGGACCCAGTAGGTCTCGTACACAGACATCTGGGACCAACCACCTATCCATTTGTATTTCTTTATTTTGTTCAATCTTTCGTACTCTTCCTATATAGCGGCTGACGGCGCTGCTGCGCACGCCTCAGTGACCCATCATGGCCTAAGGAGTTGGTCAGGCCATCCCTCTACTCCCACACATTGTCTGACAGCGGCAGCTCCATCAGCCCACCCTGCACCCAAACACTCTGAAGCTTTTGCTAGAAGACATACGGCTAGCACTCTGAAGCTTTTGCTAGAAGACATACGGCTAGCTGCGGTCCTGCTAAGAAATCTACCATATACAGATCATCTTTTTGATACCCTTCAAAGACTAGAGATTTGTCAAATTCCATAAGGACAAGGCAACAATATTTTCCAAATATCACAATCATGTTCAAATCACATAGCATTGATACAAACATTAAGTTGAAACCAAGGGATTCAACAAGCATCACTTTATCCATGTGCTGATCCTTTGAGATTGCAACTCTACCAAGACCCAATACCTTACTTTTACCAGTGTAAGCAAATGTGATATGACTCTTATCGGATGGCCGAAGTGTTGAATCCATCAGAAGACTTCCATCACCAGTCATGTGGTTGGTGCAACCACTATCCATAATCCATTCTGAAGCTTGAGGTGTCATAGCCTACAGTACAATTTGGGGGATAGGCTTCACCAAGAGAGTTGTGAAGCATAAACATTTGACGAACAAGTGGAACATAGAAGTTCAGATCTTGGTTAGGATAGATAGGATGAGTGTCAAGGAATCCCAGGGCGAAATACATAGTGAGTCCATTTGGGCATTTTATCTTGCGTCCCACTAGATGTTTAAGGTCCCCAGCATAAGCATCAGATGCCTTTGATTTCTGGCTGGAGACCTTTCCCTGCAAAAGAGAGTTAAGTTTTCTTAACCACCCACATTTTTAGGGGTGGCTTAGAAGCAATGAGTCTAAGTGCAACATCTGAGAACTTCAGCTTTGAAGCCCTAGCAAATAGCCTTGCAGGTGGAGAATAATACTCATAGGAATAAGTAGAAAAGTTCTTAGACCTATGAACATAGCGGTTTGATGAAACACGCTCATATTCAAAGGTCTGAGTATGATTTCCCTGCAAAACATTGGTGTTAGGGTGACTCAGGTGAGTCTTCTGTCTATATGAAGCCTTTGGACCATATGAAGCTTTTGGTCTGGGGTTTGTCTTCTTCCCAGGTGGTGTCATAACGACATACACGGGAAGACTTTCGAGACACCTTTTGGGTACCCAGATCTTCTTAAGAGGTGGTCCATTCCTGCAGTTAGTACCAATATACCTGGCAAACAATTCACCATTCTGATTACTGAACAGTTTATAGTTTGCATCAAAGGATTCATCAATGATAATTGGGTTAGCACTAGTGAAGCCAGATAATGTAGATGGATCCATGGAAAGTTCCTTAGGAGCAAACCATGTGGTTTTGGGGTACTGCTCAGGCATCCAGTAAGAACCATCAACATTCATTTTCCTCTCGAACCCAATGCACTCTTTCCTAGGGTTTCGGTTCAGAATCTGCTTTTTAAGGACATCACATAGTGTCTGATGCCCTTTGAGACTTTTGTACATTCCTGTCTCAAGTAATGACTTCAACCTGGCATTCTCATCAGCAATAGTAGTGGTATCCTCAGATGAGGCGTTAGTTACCACATCGGCAGTTGAAGATATTGCAATAGTAGTAGAAGTTGAACATTTAGCAACAGAGACAACATTATCACGCTCAATACATTTTAGACATGGTGGTTCAAATCCTTCCTTAGCGGAACTGATCTGCTCAGCGCGGAGTGACTCGTTTTCCTTTTGAAGATCTTCATGAGCCGATCTCAATTTCTCAAGTTCCTGCTTCCTTTGAAGATAATCATAGGAAAGCTTTTCACGAGAGGTTGAGAGCGATTCATGATGACTTTCAAGTTCCTCATACTTAACATGAAGATTTTTAATGTCTTCAATTAAGGACTGAGATCGGGTCATTTCCGCGTCCAATAGGTCATCGCTTTTGTCTAACAGTTTTTGAATATGTTCCATGGCATTCTGTTGTTCAGTTGCAATTTTAGCAAGTGTTTTGTAGTTAGGTTTATATTCACATTCAGAGTCATATTCACTTGATGTTTGAAAGTAAGCATTGCATGAGTTTACCTTGGCACCATGTGCTATGAAGCGGTAGGTGGGAGCAGAGTCGTCCTCATCCTTGGCATCAGGGTTGGTGACGAGGCCATTGTCTTCAGTGTTGAAGATGGACTTGGCGACGTATGTAGAAGCTAGAGCCAGGCTTGCTACTCCAGAATCAGATTCCTCTTCTGACTCCACCTCTGCCTCCTGAGATGCAGACTCATCTCTGAATCCATTTCCTTGCCAACAAAAGCACGAGCCTTGCCAGATGAGCTCTTCTTGTGTGAAGAAGACTTCGATGAAGACTTGGAAGAAGACTTTGATGATTTCTTCTTCTTCTTATCATTAGAATCATATTCCTTGCTCTTCTTCTTCTTCTTTGTCTCGTTGTCCCACTATGGACACTCAGAGATGTAGTGACCAGGTTTATTGCACTTGTGACAGGTTCTCTTCTTGTGATCACGAAAGGAAGCTTCATCATTCCTTAGCTGGATCTTGAAGACTTTCTGAAGTCTTTCTTCTTGGTGAACTTGGAACTTCTTCATGAGCATAGCAAGCTCCTTTCAATTGTCTTCAGGATCACCAGAACTGCAGTCAGATTCTTCTTCAGACGAGGATACGGCCTTTGCCTTCAAAGCGCGAGTGCGGCCATAGTTGGGACCATAGATATCTCTTTTCTCAGATAGCTGGAACTCATGTGTGTTGAGCCTCTCAAGTATGTCAGACGGATCGAGAGTCTTGAAGTCAGGGCTCTCTTGAATCATCAGGGCCAGGGTGTCAAATGAGCTGTCGAGAGATCTCAGAAGTGTCTTGACAATTTCATGCTTGGTGATCTTAGTGGCGCCGAGTGCATGAAGCTCATTGGCGATATTAGTGAGGCGATCAAATGTGAGCTGGACATTCTCATTGTCATTTCTCTTGAAGCAGTTGAAGAGATTGCGAAGAACAGTGATCCTTGAATCTCTCTGTGTTGAGACACCTTCATTGACCTTGGAGAGCCAGTCCTAGACCAGCTTTGCAGTTTCCAGAGCATTCACATGACCATACTGCCCCTTGGTCAGATGACCACAGATAATGTTCTTGGCAGTTGAGTCTAGTTGCACGAACTTCTTGACATCAGCAGGGGTGACACCTTCACCAGTCTTGGGAATGCTGTTCTTGACGACATACCAGAGATCGACATCAATGGCTTCAAGATGCATGCGCATCTTATTCTTCTAGTAGGCATAATCAGTGCCATCGAAGACAGGGCACGCAGCAGAGACTTTGATTATCCCTACAGTCAACATAGCTAAACTCCAGGTGGTTAAACCAAATCACACAGAACAAGGGAGCACCAAGCTCTGGTACCAATTGAAAGTGCTAGTATTCGACTAGAGGGGGGTGAATAGGCAATTTTTATGAAAGTCTTCAAAACATGGGTGTTCCGAAGACAAACTATAGAAATGACCCTATTGATATGCAGCGGAAGGTAGACTACACTAGATAAGCCATTGTCAAGTAAGCAATGAAGTGAAAGCACGAAGACTATAAGCAGCTATGTAGATTGGATCAGGATGGAAGATAGTATGAAGCCAAACAGACAGAAGTCTTCACAGAGTGAAGTCAAACAGATAAGGCAAGTAAGCAAAGACTTCACAAAGACAAATTGTAAGTAAGGTGAGAGAGGTAGGATAGAACCAGTTGCTTGGAGAGGACAAGGGGTTTGTTGGACCAGTTCTAGTTGTTGTGACAACTGTACGTCTGGTTAGGGGGGCTGAGATTCAACTCAGAAGACCGCGTCTTCACCTTATTCCCCTTGAGCTAAGAACACTTAGTCCTCGCCCAATCACTCTGGTAGGTCTTCAAGGGAGACTTTGAAACCTTCACAGACTTCGTTCACCGGCAATCCACAATGACTCTTGGATGCTTAGAACGCCTAACCGGCTGGAGGATTCACAATCCTCAAGTGTAACAAATCTTCAGATCACGCGGACAAAAAGACTTCAGTGATGCCTAAAACTCTTTGGCTCTGGGTGTTTTGGGCTTTGTCCTCGCAAGGATTCTCTCTCAAAGGGTTTGGAGGTGGGTTGCTCTCCAACGACAAAAGCCGTGCACTAACTCTGAGTAGCCACCAATTTATTGTGTAGGGGGTGGGCTATTTATAGCCAGGAGGCAACCCCACCTGATTTGTCCGAAATGACCCTGGGTCACTAAGGAACTGACATGTGTCCAACAGTCAGATTTCAAACACACACGGCAGCTTGATTTGGGCTACAAGTAAAGCTGACTCATCCAGCTCTAGATAAGATTTGCTCTCATTGTCTTCGCTCGAAGACATAGGATTTGGTTGAGCATCACATCAGTCACTATGACTTTGTTCACTTGGACCCCACTTAACATTACGGTGGTTCCTATGACTCAACAAAGAAGAAAAGGAAACTACGAAACAACTATGTCTTTGCACTCCATAGTCTTCACGCGATGTCTTCTCCTGTCACAGTCTTCAATGTGAATGTCTTCACATGCCACCATTGTCTTCAATATCTTCATACATTTTAGGGGTCATCTCTCATAGATAAACTGAATCAATATGGGACTACCACCTGTGTTATCCTGCAATTCTCACAAACACATTAGTCCCTCAACCAAGTTTGTCGTCAATACTCCATAACCAACTAGGGGTGGCACTAGATGCACTTACAATGGCACCTTTGAGATCCTCCCCAATGGCCTCTGGTGATAATGGCCCCCTCCGGCAGGGTGCCGGAGAGGGACTAGTTTGATTTCTCGTGGCTACAGGGGCTTGCTGCGGCGGAACTTCCGATCTCTCTTCTGTTCTAGGGTTTTTAGGATTTATAGGAAGGGTTAGCGTCGGTTTCACGTTGAGGAGGCCCACGGGGAGTCCATGAGGTAGGAGCACCCTCTCAGGGGGTAGGGCGTGCCCCCACCCTCGTGGTGGCCTCGGGACTCCCCTCCGATAGCTTTTCATTCCAATATTTTTTATTTTTTCCAAAAAAATATTCTCCGTTGATTTTCAGCGCATTCCAAGAACTTTTATTTCTGCACAAAAACAACACCACTATAGTTCTGCTGAAAACAACATCAGTCCGAGTTAGTTCTAATCAAATCATACCAAAATCTTGTAAAAATATTATAAACATGGTGTAAGTGCATCTAGTGCCACCCCTAGTTGGTTTTGGAGTATTGACGACAAAGTTGGTTGAGGGACTAATGCGTTTGTGAGAATTGCAGGATAACGCAGGTAGTGTCCCTCATTGATTCGGTTTACCTACCGGAGATGATCCTAAAAATGTATGAAGACATTGAAGACAATGGTGGTATGAGAAGATATTCATATTGAAGACTATGACATGAGAAGACATTGCGTGAAGACTATGAAGCGCGAAGACTGTGTGGATTCGTTGCTTCCTTTTCTTCTTTGTTGAGTCATAGGAACCACCGTACTATTAAGTGGGGTCCAAGTGAACTAAGTCAGAGTGACTGAAGTGATGCTCAACTCAAATCCTATGTCTTCGAGCGAAGACAGTGAGAGCAAACCTTATCCAGAGCTGGATGAGTCAGCTTTTCTTGTAGCCCAAGTAAAGTTGCCGCGTGTGTTTGAAATCTGACCGTTGGAACACGTGTCAGTTCCTTAGTGACCCAGGGTCATTTTGGACAAATCAGGTCGGGTTTCCTAGTGGCTATAAATAGCCCACCTCCTACACCATAAATTGGTGGCTGCTCAGAGTTTGTATACGGCTTTTGTCGTTTGAGAGCAACCCACCTCGAAGCATTTGAGAGAGAGAAAAATCCTTGCGAGGACAAAGCCCAAACACCCAGAGCCAAAGAGTGTTAGGCATCACTGAAGTCTTTCTGTCTGTGTGACCTGAAGACTTATTACACTTGAGGACTGTGAATCCTCCAGCTGGTTAGGCGTCGCGTTTTGAGCATCCAAGAGTCATTGTGGATTGCCGGGTGAACGAAGTCTGTGAAGGTTCGGAAGTCTACCTTGAAGACTTACCAGAGTGATTGGGCGAGGACTAAGTGTCCTTAGCTCAAGGGGAATAAGGTGAAGACACGGTCTTCTGAGTTGAATCTCAGCCTCCCTAACCAGATGTACAATTGTCACAGCAACTGGAACTGGTCCAACAAATCCTGTGTCTTCAACAAGCAACTGGTTCTATCTCTTCCCTCCTTTACTTTGAGTTTGTGTTCGTGAAGTCATTGCTTATCTGTCTTATCTATTGACTTCATTGCTTGACTACTACTGTTGATTGGCTTCATACTATCTTCCATCCTGATCCTACTACCTAGCTGCTATTAGTCTTCGTCCGTTAACGCTATTGCATACTTGACTATGGCTTGCTTGTTGTAGTTTATCTTCCGCTGCATATCAATTAGGTTATTTTTATTGTTTATCTTCAAAACTTCCACGTTTTGAAGACTTCGATAAAAATCGCCTATTCACCCCCCTCTAGTCGATAACTAGCACTTTCAATTGGTATCAGAGCAAGGTACTCCCTTGTTCTATGTGATTCGATTTAACCACCTGGAGTTTAGCTATGTCGACTGCAGGGATAATCAAAGTCCCCGCTCCTTGCCCCGTGTTCGATGGAACATAATATCCCTACTAGAAGAATAAGATGCGCATGCATCTTGAAGCCATTGATGTCGACCTCTGGTATGTCGTCAAGAATGGCGTTCCCAAAACTGGTGAAGGTGTCACCCCTACTGATGTCAAGAAGTTCATTCAACTGGACTCGACTACAAAGAACATCATCTGTGGTCATCTGACCAAAGGACAGTATGGCCGCGTGAGTGCTCTAGAAACGTCAAAGCTAGTCTGGGACTGGCTATCCAAGGTCAACGAAGGCGTCTCTACTCAGAGAGACCAGAGAATCAGTGTTCTTCGCAATCTCTTCAACCGCTTCAAGAGAAATGACAATGAAAATGTCCAGCTCATGTTTGATCGCCTCACCAACATCACAAATGAGCTTCAGGCTCTCGGCGCCACTGAGATCACCAAGCATGAAATCGTCAAGACGCTGCTGAGATCCCTTGACAGCTCCTTTGACACTCTTGCCCTCATGATACAAGAACATCCTGACTTCAAGACTCTCGATCCGTCTGATATACTTGAGAGGCTCAACACACATGAGTTCCAGCTTTCTGAGAAAAGAGATATTTATGGCCCCAACTATGGCCGAACTCGTGCTTTGAAGGCAAAAGTTGTTTCCTCATCTGAAGAAGAAGAATCTGACTGCGGTTCTGACGATCCTGAAGACATTGGAAAGGAACTTGCCATGCTTGTGAAGAAGTTCCAGAGGTTCACCAAGAAGAAGGGCTTCAGAAAGTCTTCACGATCCAGGTCAAGAAATGATGAAGCTTCCACTCATGACAACAAGAAGAGAACCTGCCACAAATGCAAGAAACCTGGTCACTACATATCTGAGTGTCCACAGTGGGACAATGAGAAGAAGAAGAAGAAGAGCAAGGAATATGATTCTGATGACAAGAAGAAGAAGAAATCCTCAAAATCTTCTTCGAAGTCTTCCTCCAAGTCTTCATCATACAGGAAGAGCTCATCTGGCAAGGCTCGTGCTTTTGTTGGCAAGGAAATGGATTTATAGGAGGAGTCTGCTTCGGAGGAGGCGGAGGTGGAGTCTGGTGAGGAGTCTGACCCTTGCGTTGCAAGTCTGGCTCTAGCCACAGCCTATGTCGCCAAGTCCATCCTCAACACTGAAAACAATGACTTCCACACCAACACTGAAGCTAATGATGAAGACGATCCTTCTCCAACCTACTGCTTCATGGCACGTGGTGCCAAGGTAAAATCACGCGATGCTTACTTTCAAACATCAAGTGAAGATGACTCTGATTGTGAATCTAAACCCAGCTACAAAACACTTGCTAAAATTGCTACTGAATAACAAAGAGCTATGGAACATACTCAAAAACTGTTAGACAAAAGCGATGACCTGTTGGACGCGGAAATGACACGTTCACAGTCCTTAGTTGATGACATAAAAAATCTTCATGCTAAGTACCAAGAACTTGAAGGTCGTCATGAATCGCTCTCAACTAATTATGAAAGACTCTCCTATGATTATCTTCAAAGGAAACAAGAGCTTGAGAAATTGAGAGCGGCTCATGAAGATCTTCAAAAAGTGAATGAGTCACTTCGCGCTCAACAGATCAGTTCCGCTCAAGATGGATTTGAACCACCATGTCTAAAATACATTGAGCATGATAATGCTACATCTGTTGCTGAATGTTCCACTGCTGCTACTGTTTCATTGTCTTCACCTACTGAAGTGGTTACTAACCCCTCTGCGGAGGATACCACTGATGTTGCTGATGAAAATGCTATGTTGAAGACATTGCTTGAAACAGGGATGTACAAAAGTTTGAAGGGACATCAGACTCTCTGCGATGTCCTCAAAAAGCAGATTCTGAACCGAAACCCTAGGAAAGAGGGTGTTGGGTTCAAGAGGAAAATGAATGCCGATGGTTCCTACTGGAAGCCTGAGCAGTATCCCAAAACCACATGGGTTACTGCAAAGGAACCTTCAGTGGATCCATCCACTTTATCTGGATTTACCTGTGCTAATCCTATTATCATTGATGAATCCTTTGATGCAAACTATAAACTGTTCAAAAATCAGAATGGTGAAGTGTTTGCCAGGTATATTGGTACTAACTGTAGGAATGGACCGCCAATGAAGAAGATCTGGGTTCCCAAAAGCTGTCTTGAGAATCTTCCTGTGAATGTTGTCATGACACCACTAGGGAAGAAGACAAACCCCAGATCAAAGGCGTCACATGGTCCAACGGCTACATACGGAAATAGGACTCACTTGAGCCGCCCTAACGCCAATGTTTTGCAGGGAAATCACACTCAAACTTATGAATATGAGCGTGTGTCTTCAAACCGCTATGTTCACAATACTAAGAACTTTTCTGCTTATTCACATGAGTATCATTCATCTCCTGCAAGGCTATTTGCTAGGGCTCCAAAGCCGAAATTCTCAGATGCTGCACTTAGACTCATTGCTTCTAAGCCACCCCTAAAGATGTGGGTGGTGAAGAAGAATTAACTCTCTTTTGTAGAACATGGTCTCCAGCCAGCAATCAAAGGCGTCCGATATTATTGCTGGGGACCTAAAACACAAAGGGACGCATGATAAAATGACTTACTATGTATTCCACATATGAATCACTTACCTGTCATACTGTGCTGTGATAATCCACATGTGCATCAAATGCTTATGCTTCACAACATACCTTGTGAAGCCTATCCTCCTAACTGCACTGTAGGGCATGTCACCAAAAGCTTCAGAATGGATTATTGACAGCGGATGCACTAATCATATGACTGGTGATCAAAGTCTTCTCATGGACTCAACCTTACGTCCATCCGACAAGAGTCAATTCACATTTGCTGACACTGGTAAAGGCAAGGTATTGGGTCTAGGTAGAGTTGCAATCTCAAAGGATCAACACATGGATAAAGTGATGCTTGTTGAATCCCTTGGATTCAACTTAATGTCTGTCTCAATGCTTTGTGACTTAAACATGATTGTGATATTTGGAAAATATCGTTGCCTTGTACTATGGAATCTGACAAGTCTCTAGTCTTTGAAGGGTATAGGAAAGGTGATCTATACATGGTAGATTTCTCAGCAGGTCCACAGCTTGCCATATGTCTTCTTGCAAAAGCTTCAGAATGCTGGCTCTGGCATCAAAGGCTAGGGCACGCTGGCATGAGGAACTTGCACACTCTCGTCAAGAAGAAGCATGTCATAGGCATCGAAGGTGTCAAGTTCAAGAAAGATCATTTGTGTGGTGCTTGC
Organism: Triticum dicoccoides; assembly: GCF_002162155.2. Lineage (NCBI taxonomy): Eukaryota > Viridiplantae > Streptophyta > Magnoliopsida > Poales > Poaceae > Triticum > Triticum dicoccoides. Next base: position 177,086,889 of record NC_041387.1, on the reverse strand, counting down.
GAAGCTGGGAAGATAACAAGGGCCAAGCATCCCTCGAAGACAATCATGACAACATCTCAACCCTTCGAGCTGCTACACATGGACTTATTTGGACCTACTCACTACTCCACCCTCACAACAACGGCGTGTCTCTATGGCTTCGTCATTGTTGATGACTACTCAAGATATACATGGGTGCACATAATTCTCTACAAGACTGAAGTACAAGATGTCTTCAGACGATTCGCCAATCGAGCAATGAACAATTATGGCGTCAAGATCAAGCATATCAGAAGTGATAACGACACTGAATTCAAGAACACCGGCCTTGATCTTTATCTGGATACAATGGGAATCACTCATGAATTTTCTGCTCCTTACACACCTCAGCAAAATGGCATTGTTGAGCGCAAGAACAGAACCCTCATTGAGATGGCTCGAACAATGCTTGACGAGTACAAGACACCAAGAAAATTCTGGCCTGAAGCAATTGATACTGCACGTCACATCATCAACCATGTTTACATCCACAAGCTTCTGGGCAAAACATCCTATGAGCTCCTTACTGGCAAGAAGCCAAATGTCAGCTACTTCAGAGTCTTTGGTGCTAGGTGCTGGATCAAGGATCCCCATCACAAGTCAAAATTTGAACCCAAAGCTCACGAAGGCTTCATGCTTGGCCATGGAAAGGATTCGCACTCTTACAGAGTCTTCAACCTCTTCCACTACAAAATCGTTGAAACAGTGGATGTGCGATTTGATGAAACCAATGGTTCACAACGAGAGATCCTGCCAAACGCACTTGATGAAGCTCCTTCCAGTGAATCTATCAAGCTGATGGGAACTGGTGAGATCATGCCCTCTGAAGCACAACCTGAAGAGGAACTTATCATTTTTGCACCAAACCAACCTGAAGACAATGCTCAGACCGAAGACAATACTTCCAATGATGACAATGATCAGCATGAGCAAGGTCTTCGTCCAGTTCATCCTCGTGTTACAAATGAAGTACAAATTGAGAAGATAATTGATAGCATCAACGCACCTGGTCCTCTTACTCGATCAAGAGCAACACATTTAGCAAATTTCTATGGGCATTTTTCATTTGTATCAATATCTGAACCCAAGAAAGTTGCTGAAGCCTTTATGGAACCTGAATGGATTCAAGCCATGCAAGAAGAACTTCAACAGTTCAAGCTGAATAATGTTTGGGAACTGGTCAAGCGCCCTGACCCTCGCAAGCATAACATAATTGGCACAAAATGGATATATCGGAACAAACAAGATGAGCATGGTCAAGTCGTCAGAAATAAAGCACGTCTTGTGGCTCAAGGATATACTCAAGTTGAAGGAATTGACTTCAATGAAACATTTGCTCCTGTTGCTAGGCTTGAAGCTATTCGCATACTGCTAGCCTATGCTAATCATCACAGCATCTTGCTATATCAAATGGATGTGAAAAGTGCATTTCTCAATGGCAAGATTGAAGAAGAAGTGTATGTCGCACAACCACCTGGCTTTGAAGATCCAAAACATCCTGATATGGTGTACAAGCTAAACAAAGCATTGTATGGCCTCAAACAAGCTCCTCGTGCCTGGTATGATACAATCAAAGACTTCCTGAAGAGCAAAGGCTTCAAACCAGGATCCCTCGGTCCCACACTCTTCACGAAGACATATGATGGCGAACTGTTTGTGTGCCAAATATATGTGGATGACATAATCTTCGGCTGCACCAACCAGAAGTACAGTGATGAGTTTGGGTACATGATGCAAGAGCAATATCAAATGTCCATGATGGGTGAGCTGAAGTTCTTCCTTGGTCTTCAAATTCATCAGCAAAGCAATGGCATCTTCATATCTCAAGAAAAGTACCTCAAAGATTGTCTGAAGAAGTTTGGAATGGAAGACTGCAAAGGCTACACGACGCCAATGCCAGCCAAACACCATCTTGGCCCCGACGACAATGGTAAAGGGTTCGATCAAAAGGTATACCGCTCCATGATTGGTTCTTTGCTTTATTTATGTGCATCTAGGCCAGATATTATGCTTAGTGTTTGCATGTGTGCTCGATTCCAAGCGGCACCAAAGGAATCGCATCACTTAGCTGTGAAGCGAATTCTTCGATATTTGGCTTACACCCCAACACTCGGATTATGGTATCCCAAGGGCTCAAAATTTGATTTGGTTGGATTCTCGGATGCTGATTATGCTGGTGACAAGGTGGATCGCAAGTCTACATCAGGCACATGTCATTTTCTTGGTCGATCACTTGTCTGTTGGTCTTCAAAGAAGCAGAACTATGTATCACTCTCAACTGCTGAATCTGAATACATTGCTGCTGGATCCTGTTGTGCTCAGCTTCTATGGATGAAGCAAACTCTCAAGGATTATGGCATCAACCTGAACCAAGTACCTCTCTTCTGCGACAACGAAAGTGCCATCAAGATAGCCAACAATCCAGTCCAGCACTCGAAGACAAAGCACATTGAAATACGTCATCACTTTCTCAAAGATCATGTTATGAAGAAAGATATAGATATCATGCACGTCAACACTGAAGAGCAACTGGCAGATATCTTCACAAAGCCCTTGGATGAGAAAAGGTTCTGCAAGTTACGGTGTGAGATAAATATCTTGGAATCCTCTAATGTCCTATGATCAGGCACACATCCTAACACTTATGCATGTTGATGACTTAGATGTGCAACACACGAAGTAAGGTATATCTTCGATCAATGAAGATTTACACTCTGAGTGTGAATACATTAACATGGAATTTGACTTCGGAGCGCCACGATAATTGTGCGCCGTGTCTGGGTCTAATACTTCCTATATGGTGGGTAACGCCACCACCAAATTTCTCTGTTTGAAGTGTTTCACTCATGGCTTTACTTTTGCAAAGACTTCGGATTTGGTTTGTCTTCAGTTTCTATTTATCTTCATGATTTTCTGCGCTATGATGAGTTGATTGCATATATATATATATATATATATATATATATATATATATATATATATATATATATATATATATATATATATATATACTAGCGTTCTGTCCTCTACAACATTCACTTATAGCTATGTCTTCAAGTTGAATCTTTTGAACTAAGTGAATGTGATCGGACCCTAACCCCTCTATGCTTTCTATCTCAAACTCTATCTGTCCAAATCATATGCATTCTATTGAAACTGTCGAATGTCTTCTCTGCGTCCTAGTCAGCAGAAGACACAGAGACAAACATCAAGTCCTATTTAAATGATTCATCTTTATTGTCTAAATCCGGAGAAGCCGGAACAACTCTCCGACATGCCTGGCGGGCATGGGAACGTGGGATAACTCTATGTATGTTGCATGCTTGACACGTGTCCCACGGATGTGAACAGACAGGGGCACCTGCGTAATTGCGTTGTGCCGCACACCTACTTATAAATACGTGTCCCCTGCGATCAAGAAAACCTTCTTCCACCTCTCCACCTCGTCAAAACCCTAGCGCCACCGCTAGCTCTCGACGACGCCGGCGACGAAGCGCTTAGCTGCCACGACTTCTCCGACGCCGTCCTCACGCCGGCCGCGGACATCGTCCTCTCTGCCTTCGCCGTAGGTGTCCTCCGTCGCCAAGTTAGGGCACGGTGGGCTGAACTGCTCGGTCTCCTATTCTTCCCATCTAGCACTTCGTCGTGCGGTAATTATAACTCTATTTTTACCACCTTTTTGATCTTCATAGATTCATCCTACTTAACGAAAGTGGTTTCTACCTACTCAATGTTAGATCTATTCTGTCTGCATCTCACAATGCCTAGTCTATTCACATAGATTTCCTATCTAGTTTGATTCCTCACTTGTACTTATTCACGGATTGGTACAAATCTGGAACCAACTCACCACATATAAGTGAATGTCTTCGCATCATGAGGTCAATGTCTTCAAACTGATTTATCTTCAAAATCTTCTGAGAATGCATATGACCTCTTCCCCTTCCCTCGCATTTCTAATGCTATCACAGGTACATGTCCGTGGGAGAATCCCTTGGTTCTCATAGTCTGCATTCATTTGCAGAATACTTACAGCATCATATCAATTCTCCTGAAGCCAGTTCCTGTCTGACCAGCAAGCGAAAGCCTTTGAAGCCTTTGAACATATTGAAACCGTTCAGTTTGAAGTTCATGGCTACAGAGAAATCTGTCAGGAAGGGTGGCAGACAGCGTCATGGGGGAACTTCAAAGGATCTGTGTGAGGATCTAGCAGAAATGTATAAAACAGATCCTGAAGAAGATTACAATCAGCGCAAGACTCGAATCCTATGGATTCGACACTATTGGGCTGAACAGTGGTACAAGTACAAGTTCGTCACCCAGGAGTACGCAGAGAAAAATGCTATCAAAAGCCCTTGGGGTGATATTCTCTATCGAGGCCTTCCCCCCAAGAACAAAGCTGAAGCCATTGCGCAAGAATTCTATCCTTGCATGGTCCGTGGACCACAGCCTGAAGAAGCCGACCCAACATCATTGCTCTGGTGTCGTGACGACAATCTCTTCAAGCGCAACCTCCAGTTTGCTAAGGCTTTGGCAAAGGAAAACAAGAAGTCATGGGGATTAGACTTCAATCCTGGCCCCTCTGCTCCCCGTGATAATGGCACACGTGAAGCTGAAGAAAATAGAATTGGCCCCTTTGCAAACCTTGATGGCCTCATCTCCTACATCTTGGTACAAGGTGCCAAAGTGGATCATTCTGACAATGGGGCTGATTCTGCTGAAGCCCCAGCTCCTCCTTCGAAGCCACAGAAGCAAAAGAAGCTAAAGGCTTCTAAATCAGCACCTACAAAAGCTTTACGCGCGAAGCCTTTGGCCACTGCACCTCCTGAAGCCAGTGTGCAGTCTGAAGATCAATCCCGTATCTCCAAGAAGACGGAGAAGAAAAAGCAACTTGTCAGGCATACTGATCAAGCCTTGACTCCTGCCGCTATACTGCGTGAAGATCCCATTGATCTGTCCAGTGATGAAGATCTTGCAGATGATGCCCTTGAGCAATTAATCAAGAGCAAGGAAGAAGCAGAAATCTTCAACAACTTGCCTCTCTTTGATGTGGAAATCATTCATAACTTCATTGATGAGTGGTTTGACACCCCCAACCTCAGCTTTGACGATCTGCAGCTTCCCATTGGCCTCAGCGTCGCCTTTAATGGCGCCATTGCTTCTGAGCAAGCTCTTGCTCAGCGCATTGTTGAGCTGAAGAACAAAATTGATTATGAAAAGGCTCAGTTCAAGAAGCACGTTGCGAAGCTCAGTGTGCAAGATGTCAAAAACTTCAAGGTCATGCTGCATGAGCTCAAAGAAGCCTTTCTCAAGAAGCGCCAAGAAGCTCAAGGCTCTCGAGAGCGTATGAAGAATTTGGCTGATAAGTGTGTGCTTGCCTACAATGAGGCTGAGAAGCGCAAGTCACTTGGCCGTCCTAGCATTGACCCCGGGATGGCTGCGAAGAAAAAGAAGAAGCTTCCTGCTGACCAGCCTGCACCCTCAAGCCAAGAAGCCTCTCGCATTATCTTCCCGTGCAGCATGACTGGCTCGAAGCCAAAGGTCACCACTACCGCTTCTGAACAGAAGAAGACGAGGGCTGCCGAGGCAGAAGCCAGAAAGAGGAAGAATACTGAAGCCTCTGATGCTGCTCCCTCCAAGAAGAAGCGCAAGACCAAGAAAAATCGGGCTGCTCCCACAGAGCCTCTGGTTGTTGAACCCATCTCAATGGTTCGTTCTACGTCTGAACATCAAGAAAGACAGATGATCGTTCATGAGCCTGCTCCCTCAAAGGCTCATGAAGCCGAAGATATTCCAGCAGCTGAACACACCGCTACTGAAGACATTGGTCATGATGACAATATAACTGATGATGAAGTTCTTCCTCAGATCGAACATGACATGGTATCATCGCCTGTTTAAACGAACAGCGAACTCATCAGCATTGGTCGTCCACTGACGCCAATTGCTCAGGATGCATCATGGGCTGATCGCCCGCAAGAACAAGACTCCCCCAGTACTCCCCAACAACAACAACAAGCTACACCCCCCGTGCAAGAAGAGGATGAAGACTTTCGGGACCAGCCAACTCCATCTCCCAAGGCGTTGCCAGCATTTCGCAGGCTTCGCAAAGGACAAAGGCCTCAAGTCCCTCTGTCGAGCGTTCCAGAAGGAGAAGTGCAACGCCAACCTGTTGCACGTCAAGTATTTTTTGAACCCACTCCAACTGTGAATGTCTCCATGTCTGAAGCCCAAGCTGCTGAAGACATTCCGGCTGCATCAGCCGAAGAGAATCAAGAAGATGTGCGTGTCCCTACTCCCCCAGCAATTGAAGAAGAAGTTGTTCCTGAAGTGAACATGCCAGTGCCCGACCCTCCTGTTCGTCAAGAGGAGGTTGACAATGTTGAGGCTGCCACCGCCAACGCCAATGAAGCCAATGACGTAGTCATGACCGACGCTAATGCGGAGCCTGCACCAACTAGTGTGCCTGAAGCAAGTGTGGCCACTGAACCTGAAACAACTGAGGCTGCTGCACCTGAAGCCAATGAGACAATCGCTCCCGAAGCACCTGTTGTGCAGCCTGACGCCTCAACTGTTGCCGCTGCTCCTGTTCCGCCACCAAGGCCTCACACAATTGAGCAAGCATACAGTCATGGTCAGCTTACCACTGTCCGATGGCCCATTCTGGAGCCTCCGCCTACTGCTTCAGGACCTCAATTTGACTATCATATTGAGCATAGGCCTCAAGTCCAGAAGCCAAAGCCTAGGTTGCCAAGGTTTCCAGGTACTGCAAACTCACCAGGGTCCTTCAATGCCAATGGTTTCAAAAGCCACAATACCTTCTTTGACAGCGCCAAGAACACCTACTCCAAGCCAAGGATATCATCAGATCAGTTTTGGAGCTATCAGCAGAGAAGCTATTACTCATGCGTACTATATGATCAAGGGCGCATTTTCCCTCATATGTGCCATGATACAGAAGCCATTGCTGGACTGCCGTGCTTAGAAGAAGCACTTGATTGCTTTCGTGATGCTGGTCTGCTCCACTTTGTGACAGACAAAGAACATTGGAATGAAGAGCTATTGCTTCAATTCTATGCTACTCTACACATTCGCGGCTACAACAGAGACATCAAGACATGGGTTCTCGAGTGGATGACTGGAAATGTTCATCATGAAGCCAAAGCTATGGATATCATCGAGCTTACAGGGCTAGCCACTCCTGGAGAACTATATGAACCTGACTGTCTGCTACACCGCAATGCAGTAGAGAGTATCTTCCATAAGCCAGAACCCAATATGAGCCAGATGTTGAGCATGATGAAGCCCTTGCCATCTGACGCTGAATATCCAATAGATTTCTTTGTTGAAGACCTTGAGTATCTGCCTCGCACCATATATCATATCATCAGGCGAGCTCTATGGCCTGTCAAAGGACATTCATCAGCGGCCAAGCTTGAAGGAGCTATGAAGACTTTGGTCTTCTATATTCTCAAGCATCAGCTTCAACACTCAAGAGTTCTTCATCAGGCAACTTCCTGCTTCCGGCTCTGACCTATTTGGTCTGAAGTTTTATGCTCCATGGGTCATGCGCCTCATTAAGAGACACTCATCTGCAACTATCAGCCCTCTACTCGCAATCATATGATCTTTCTGCCAGAGGTTGATATGTCAGTTGAAGCTATATACTCTGACCCTGCCAAGAAGCCTCTTTGTCTTCAGAATGCCGAGCACCAAAGCTTCACTCAGCCTATTGAAGGTGTTCAAGCTGCGACACGAATCTATCCATTGGCTGGAAACACTCATCTGCCTCATCGAGCACCTACTAAAGCCACTGAAAGCACCATTGCACAAAGGCCTCGTAAGCATTCTCGTGTTCTCAATGACCGAGAACTTCTTGTGGCCCTTCATCAGAAACAGGATAAGCATCATTTCTGGCTCAAGAGACAGATGCAAAGCCTCTTGGTGGATGTCAATCGCATTCGCAACCTTGCCACCAAGAATGCCTTTGTTGCTCATGAAACTTGTCGGCGATCATGGAAGAGTTTGACTCTGCTTAGTGCTGAAGCTGATCTTCAAGACGATGGCTTCAATGAAAGATTCCAGTTTGACTCCACTCCTCCACGGACTGCTGTCCTGCGTTGTACTCCATCTCTTGAAGACTCTGAATATTCTTCCTCCGCGACAACGGTAAATGCCAGAGTGATCGATGATGTCGATGATGCTACTTCACCACCTCCTACTACTGCGCGCATCGACACTGCACCAAGTTCATCTGCACCGCCACCCAACGACGACAACCCTGCTGCTTCACTTACTCATGATGATGTTGGGGAACGTTGCAGAAAATTAAAAAATTTCCTATGGTTTCACCAAGATCCATCTATGAGTTCATCTAAGCAACGAGTCATGGGAGATGCATCTACATACCACTTTGCAGATCGCGAGCGGAAGCGTTCAAAAGAACGGGATTGAAGTAGTCATTCTCGTCGTGATCCTATCACCGGAGATCCTAGCGCCGAACGGACGGCACCTCCGCGTGCAACACACGTACGGAGCGGATGACGTCTCCTCCTTCTTGATCCAGCAAGGGGGAAGGAGAGGTTGATGATGATGGCTCCAGCAGCAGCACAACGGCGTGGTGGTGGTGGAACAGCAGCACTCCGGCAGGGCTTCGCCAAGCACATGACGGAGGATGAAGAGGTGTAGCAGGGGGAGGGAGGAGCCAGAACTTCAGGGTGCGGCTGCCCCCTCCCCCCTCCCTTTATATAGGCCCCCAGGGGGGGCGCCGGCCCTGGGAGATCCAATCTCCCAAGGGGGCGGCGGCCAAGGGGGGTGGAGTACCCCCCAAGGCAAGTGGGGCGCCCCCACCCTAGGGTTTCAACCCTAGGCGCAGGGGGTGGGCCAAGGGGGGCGCACCAGCCCACTATGGGCTGGTTCCCCTCCCCACTTCAGCCCTTGGGGCCCTCTTGGATAGGTGGCCCCACCCGGTGGACCCCCGAGACCCTTTCGGTGGTCCCGGTACAATACCGGGTGACCCCGAAACTTTCCCGATGGCCGAAATATCACTTCCTATATATAATTCTTCACCTCCGGACCATTCCGGAACTCCTCGTGACATCCGGGATCTCATCCAGGACTCCGAACAACATTCGGTATGCTGCATACTCGTATTCATACAACCCTAGCGTCACTGAACCTTAAGTGCGTAGACCCTACGGGTTCGGGAGACACGTAGACATGACCGAGACGGCTCTCGGGCAATAACCAACAGCAGGATCTGGATACCCATGTTGGCTCCCACATGCTCCTCGATTATCTCATCGGATGAACCACGATGTCGAGGATTCGAACAACCCCATATACAATTCCCTTTGTCAATCGGTACGTTACATGCCCGAGACTCGATCGTCGGTATCCCAATACCTCGTTCAGTCTCGTTACCGGCAAGTCACTTTACTCGTACCGTAATGCATGATCCCGTGACCAAACACTTGATCACTTTGAGCTGATTATGATGATGCATTACCAAGTGCGCCCAGAGATACCTCTCCGTCATACGGAGTGACAAATCCCAGTCTCGATCCGTGTCAACCCAACAGACACTTTCGGAGATACCTGTAGTGCACCTTTATAGTCACCCAGCTACGTTGTGACGTTTGGTACTCCCAAAGCACTCTTACGGTATCCGGGAGTTACACGATCTCATGGTCTAAGGAAGAGATACTTGACATTGAAAAAGCTCTAGCAAAACGAACTACACGATCTTGTGCTATGCTTAGGATTGGGTCTTGTCCATCACATCATTCTCCTAATGATGTGATCCCGTTGTCAATGACATCTAATGTCCATAGTCAGGAAACCATGACTATCTGTTGACCAATGAGCTAGTCAACTAGAGGCTCACTAGGGACATGTTATGGTCTATGTATTCACACGTGTATTACGATTTTCGGATAATACAGTTATAGCATGAATAAAAGACAATTATCATGAACAAGGAAATATAATAATAACCCTTTTATTATTGCCTCTAGGGCATATTTCCAACAGTCTCCCACTTGCACTAGAGTCAATAATCTAGTTACATTGTGATGAATCGAACACCCATAGAGTTTTGGTGTTGCTCATGTTTTGCTCGTGAGAGAGGTTTAGTCAACGGATCTGAGACATTCAGATCCGTATGTACTTTGCAAATATCTATGTCTCCATCTTGAACATTTTCACGGATGGAGTTGAAACGATGCTTGATGTGCCTGGTCTTCTTGTGAAACCTGGGCTCCTTGGCAAGGGCAATAGCTCCAGTGTTGTCACAGAAGAGTTTGATCGGCCCCGACGCATTGGGTATGACTCCTAGGTCGGTGATGAACTCCTTCACCAAAATTGCTTCATGCGCTGCCTCCGAGGCTGCCATGTACTCCTCTTCACATGTAGATCCCGCCACGACGCTCTGCTTGTAGCTGCACCAGCTTACTGCTCCACCATTCAACATATACACGTATCCGGTTTGTGACTTAGAGTCATCCAGATCTGTGTCGAAGCTAGCGTCAACGTAACCCTTTACGATGAGCTCTTCGTCACCTCCATAAACGAGAAACATGTCCTTTGTCCTTTTCAGGCACTTTAGGATATTCTTGACCGCTGTCCAGTGTTCCTTGCCGGGATTACTTTGGTACCTTCCTACCAAACTTACGGCAAGGTTTACATCAGGTCTGGTACACAGCATGGCATACATAATAGATCCTATGGCTGAAGCATAGGGGATGACACTCATCTCTTCTTTATCTTTTGCCGTGGTAGGGCATTGAGCCGAGCTCAATCTCACACCTTGCAATACAGGCAAGAACCCCTTCTTGGACTGATCCATTTTGAACTTCTTCAAAATCTTATCAAGGTATGTGCTTTGTGAAAGACCTATGAGGCGTCTCGATCTATCTCTATAGATCTTGATGCCTAATATATAAGCAACTTCTCCAAGGTCCTTCATTGAAAAACACTTATTCAAGTAGGCCTTAATGCTGTCCAAAAGTTCTATATCATTTCCCATCAAAAGTATGTCATCTACATATAATATGAGAAATGCTACAGAGCTCCCACTCACTTTCTTGTAAACGCAGGCTTCTCCATAAGTCTGCATAAACCCAAACGCTTTGATCATCTCATCAAAGCGAATGTTCCAACTCCGAGATGCTTGCACCAGTCCATAAATGGATCGCTGGAGCTTGCATACTTTGTTAGCGTTCTTAGGATCGACAAAACCTTCCGGCTGCATCATATACAGTTCTTCCTTAAGATGTCCGTTAAGGAATGCCGTTTTGACGTCCATCTGCCTTATCTCATAATCATAGTATGCGGCAATTGCTAACATGATTCAGACGGACTTTAGCTTCACTACGGGAGAGAATGTCTCATCATAGTCAATCCCTTGAACTTATCGATAACCCTTAGTGACAAGTCGAGCTTTATAGGCGGTAATATTACCATCCGCGTCCGTCTTCTTCTTAAAGATCCATTTGTTTTCTATCGCTCGCCGTTCATCGGGCAAGTCTGTCAAAGTCCATACTTTGTTTTCATAAATGGATTCTATCTTGGATTTCATGGCTTCAAGCCATTTGTTGGAATCTGGGCCCGCCATTGCTTCTTCATAGTTCGAAGGTTCACCGTTGTCCAACAACATGATTTCCAGGACAGGGTTGCCGTACCACTCTAGTGCGGAACGTGTCCTTGTGGACCTACGAAGTTCAGTAGCAACTTGATCCGAAGTACCTTGATCATCATCATTATTTTCCTCTTCAGTTGGTGTAGGCATCACAGGAACATTTTCCTGAGCTGCACTACTATCCCGTTCAAGAGGTAGTACTTCATCGAGTTCTACTTTCCTCCCACTTACTTCTTTCGAGAGAAACTCTTTTTCCAGAAAGGATCCGTTCTTGGCAACAAAGATCTTGCCCTCGGATCTTAAGTAGAAGGTATACCCAATGGTTTCTTTAGGGTATCCTATGAAGACACATTTTTCCGACTTGGGTTCGAGCTTTTCAGGTTGAAGTTTCTTGACATAAGCATCGCATCCCCAAACTTTTAGAAACGACAGCTTAGGTTTCTTCCCAAACCATAATTCATACGGTGTCGTCTCAACGGATTTAGATGGTGCCCTATTTAAAGTGAATGTAGTTGTCTCTAGAGCGTATCCCCAAAATGATAGCGGTAAATCGGTAAGAGACATCATAGATCGCACCATATCCAATAGAGTGCGATTACAACGTTCGGACACACCGTTACGCTGAGGTGTTCCAGGCGGCGTGAGTTGTGAAACGATTCCACATTTTCTTAAGTGTGTACCAAATCCGTGACTTAAATATTCTCCTCCACGATCCGATCGTAAGAATTTTATCTTTCGGTCACGTTGATTCTCTACTTCATTCTGAAATTCCTTGAACTTTTCAAAGGTCTCAGACTTGTGTTTCATCAAGTAGACATACCCATATCTACTCAAGTCATCAGTGAGAGTGAGAACATAATGATATCCTCCGCGAGCCTCAACGCTCATTGGACCGCACACATCGGTATGTATGATTTCCAACAAGTTGGTTGCTCGCTCCATTGTTCCGGAGAATGGGGTCTTGGTCATTTTGCCCATGAGGCTTGGTTCGCATGTGTCAAATGATTCATAATTGAGAGACTCTAAAAGTCCATCAGCATGGAGCTTCTTCATGCGCTTGACACCAATGTGACCAAGGCGGCAGTGCCACAAGTATGTGGGACTATCGTTATCAACTTTACATCTTTTGGTATTCACGCTATGAATATGTGTAACATTACGTTCGAGATTCATTAAGAATAAACCATTGACCATCGGGGCATGACCATAAAACATATCTCTCATATAAATAGAACAACCATTATTCTCGGATTTAAATGAGTAGCCATCTCGTATTAAACGAGATCCAGATACAATGTTCATGCTCAAACTTGGCACTAAATAACAATTATTGAGGTTTAAAACTAATCCCGTAGGTAAATGTAGAGGTAGCGTGCCGACGGCGATCACACCGACCTTGGAACCATTCCCGACGCGCATCGTCACCTCGTCCTTCGCCAGTCTCGCTTATTCCGCAGCTCCTGCTGTAAGTTACAAATGTGAGCAACGGCACCGGTATCAAATACCCAGGAGTTACTACGAGTACTAGTAAGGTACACATCAATTACATGTATATCAAATATACCTTTAGTGTTGCCGGCCTTCTTGTCCGCTAAGTATTTGGGGCAGTTCCGCTTCCAGTGACCCTTCCCCTTGCAATAAAAGCACTCAGTTTCAGGCTTGGGTCCATTCTTTGACTTCTTCCCGGCAACTGGCTTACCGGGCGCGGCAACATCTTTGCCGTCCTTCTTGAAGTTCTTCTTACCCTTGCCCTTCTTGAACTTAGTGGTCTTATTGACCATCAACACTTGATGTTCTTTCTTGATTTCAACCTCTGCTGACTTCAGCATTGAAAATACTTCAGGAATGGTCTTCACCATCCCCTGCATATTGTAGTTCATCACAAAGCTCTTGTAGCTTGGTGGGAGCGACTGAAGGATTCTGTCAATGACCGCCTCATCCGGGAGGTTAATGTCCAGCTGGGACAGGCGGTTGTGCAACCCAGACATTTTGAGTATATGCTCACTGACAGAACTATTTTCCTCCATCTTACAACTATAGAACTTGTCGGAGACTTCATATCTCTCGACCCGGGCATGAGCTTGGAAAACTAGTTTCAGCTCCTCGAACATCTCATATGCTCCGTGTTGCTCAAAACGCTTTTGGAGCCCCGGTTCTAAGATGTAAAGCATGCCGCACTGAAAGAGGGAGTAATCATCAGCGCGAGACTGCCAAGCATTCATAATGTCTTGGTTCTCTGGGACGGGTGCATCACCTAGCGGTCCTTATAGGACATATTGTTTCCTGGCAGCTATGAGGATGATCCTTAGTGTCGGTGTCAAAACCGGCGGATCTCGGGTAGGGGGTCCCGAACTGTGTGTCTAGGCGGATGGTAACAGGAGACAAGGGACACGATGTTTTACCCAGGTTCGGGCCCTCTTGATGGAGGTAAAACCCTATGTCCTGCTTGATTGATATTGATATTGTGGATGTTTACAAGAGTGGATCTACCACGAGATCAAGGAGGCTAAACCCTAGAAGCTAGCCTATGGTATGATTGTAATGGTTGTTGTTGTTATGTCCCACGGACTAGAGCCATCCGGTTTATATAGACACCGGAGAGGGCTAGGGTTACATAGAGTCGGTTACAATGGTAGGAGATCTACGTATCCGTATCGCCAAGCTTGCCTTCCATGCCAAGGAAAGTCCCATCCGGACACGGGACGAAGTCTTCAATCTTGTATCTTCATAGTCTTGGAGTCCGGTCGATGATGATAGTCCGGCCGATGATAGTTTGGCTGATGATGGTAGTCCGGCTATCCGGACACCCCCTAATCCAGGACTCCCTCAGTAGCCCCTGAACCAGGCTTTAATGATGATAAGTCCGGCGCGTATATTGCTTGGCATTGCAAGGTGGGTTCCTCCTCCGAATGATAGAAGATTGTGAACACCAGGATAGTGTCCGGCTCTGCAAAATAAATTCCACATTCCACCATAGAGATAATAATATATACACAAGTTCAATCTACTAATGTTTTTTGCGGCATGACGTCACGCCACTACCAAGCCATTACTTGAATCGTTTTTTACTCTACCACCTCAGCGCATTTAGCGAAGCGGTTTCCTTGGCACGTCTTGTCGAAGCAGAGATCGTGTTCCCCCTTAATCCGGGATTCTCATCAATACGGACGTGGGTAACCCAACCGCGCCATTGATGGTGACGCTTGGGGGATAAGCGAGTTTTACCAAGCCGGTGTGGGACGCGTAGACTTCGCCCGCCCATATAAGGGATAAGGATTCACCTTTTCACCTACGCCTTCTTCCTCCTTTGCTTATCCATCTCTGCGCACTCGAGCTCCAACGCCCAAGCCCGCACATCTCGTCTCAACCTTCCCCAGTCATGTCCGGAGCGGGAGGCAAGTGGATGACCTCCTCCGTTATGGAGGAGCACATCGAAAGATTGCGCAGCACCGGCTACCTGTCCGGCGACATTGCGCACCGGCTGCCCAACGAGGGGCAGCTCATCCCCACCCCCAGGCCCCATGAGAGGGTCGTTTTTCTTCCCCACTTCCTCCGCGGACTGGGCTTTCCACTTCACCCCTTTGTCCGGGGGCTCATGTTCTACTACGGCCTGGATTTCCATGATCTGGCGCCGAACTTCATCCTCAACATCTCGGCGTTTATCGTCGTGTGCGAGGCCTTCCTCTGCATCCAGCCCCACTTCGGCTTGTGGCTCAAGACCTTCAATGTCAAGCCGAAGGTAGTGAAGGGCACTCAATCGGAGTGCGGAGGCGCCATGTTGGGCAAGATTCCCAACGTCCTTTGGTTCGAAGGGGCCTTCGTGGAATCCGTCAAGGGGTGGCAATCGGGGTGGTTCTATATCACCGAGCCGCGCGACCCTACGTGGGCGGCGGCCCCCGAGTTCAGATCTGGTATCCCCATGCAGCTCACCTCCTGGAAAGAGAAGGGCTTGCCGTGGAGTAGTTCGGAGGAGCTGACGGGACTCCAAGCCTGTATCCAGAAGCTGGTGAAGAAGCTCAGGCTGGTTAACGTGGTCCAAGTCATGCTCGTCTGCCGGATTCTCCCATGCCAAGAGCGGGCATTCAATCTGTGGGAGTTCAATGCGGAACAGCACCAGGCGCTGAGCAGGCTCTTCGACACGACGTATGAAGGCGCCTGGAGGTGCTGTTTAAGGGCGCCGAAGCCCCCGCATCCGCGACTGAAGATCGCGGATTTCGCTCGCAGCGCCAAGCCGACGAGGTAAGTGATTCTACCCCTTTATGGGACACTTGCTTTTCATAGTTTGACTCTATGCGGGTTTTAATTTCCCCTTTTCCTTTGACAAGACTGGATGAGGAAGGCGGAGCAGATTATCTGCCCGGCTCCCATGCCAGAAAACCCAGTAGACGCCCATCTAGCGAGGCTGCTGGTCTCGGCACCGCACGTGGTGCCGGAGAAGAAGGCCAAGAAGGAGGCCACGGGTGCTCGAAAGAGTTCCTGTTTTCAGGTGTCCGACGACTCCGGGGCGGACTCCTCCCCCGAAAACGAGGAGGAGAAAGAGGACTCTCTCCCAGAGGAGGGAGAGAGGAAGAGGAAGGCTTCCCCAACAGGGGAGGCCGAAGGGTCCAAGAGGGGAAGGACTATTCCCCCGAACAGCTCCGCCAACATCAACGTTGGCGAGGAAGAATGGCCTTCAAGGGCCAGGCCTCCGGCGAGATCGTAAGTATCCGGATTCCTGAATGATTTATAATTTCTTTTTCTGCGTCACATAGTGTCATTCTGATGCCGCGTGCTGCCTGTAGTCCGGCCAATGATGATCTCCCCGCTTCATCGAGCGGGTCATTGGCTCCGTCGGATGTAGACTCCATCCCGACCGCCTCCACCCCTCGCGATACCGAGGACGCCGAGGTGGGATCCCCAGAAGGGACCCATCAGGGGGAGGCTCCGGAGGCGCCACAGGCGGCCTCCCGGACTTTGCGCCGGACTCCACATCAGACCCCGCACTGGTTCCGGAGTCCGGCCGGCGGCCCCTTCGCACGAAGGGCAAGACCGTGATGCCAGCGGCTTCCGTCCAACCGGAGGCGCCGTACAATTTGTTGGAGGCGCTCCAGAGCGCTTCCATCAAGGAAGAACACCGCACTATTATGAGTGCGGTGATCCAGAAGGTACAACTCGCCAAGAGCGGGCTGACCGAAGCCTGCAGTAGCCTTCTATCAGGCTTTGAGGTAAGAAGTTAAAAATATGCAATGTAATACCACATAGACAGTAGCCCCTGATGCTCGGTTCGGTGTTCGGAAGGAAAAGCCGGACTGAGGATCTGAAAAAAAGAAGATATACGCAAGGTTGCTAAAAAATTATGTCAATATGGGTTGCTGGCTGCGCTGCTGACCTCTGCCGCACTGACTGCGGAGGTCGGTGCTTTGAAGCAGGAGCTTGAGCGGTCCGAGCAAGAGCTCGGCCGCGCCAAGAAGCAGCTCCAGGACAAAGAAGGTGAGTAACACCACTTTGAACTTGTACCTTACAGAAAAGGATTTAGGTTGCAACAAAAAATAACAAGGATAACATGGGTACTACAGGGGCCACAAACGAGGTGGCGACCCTGAAGGAGTTCGTGTCTGCGGCCGAACGCAATGCGGCCGCGGAATGGGCAGAGCGAGAAAAGCAGGAGGCGCGGGTGGCGGTGGTTCGGCAAGAGCTCCAGGCTCTCATGGAAAAGCATGAGAGTTTGGAGCATGACTCAAAGACTCGAGAGTCCGAGCTTGCCTCGGCTCTCGAAAGTGCCAAAACTGCCAAGGCCGATGCCCATAAGTCCCTTCAGGAGATTGAGTTGGTGAGGAAGATAGCGGCGGGTAAGGCATTTTTCATGCAAAGCAAGCATGTGAATGTAAATTACGTGTTACTTACCCGAATTCGGAGCTCTCCAGGGGCGTTTGCAGATCTGCCTCGCAGCGTGTCTGATGCCGCCGCATTCTACCGAGCCGAGGAGGGGAGCTCAACGGAGAAGGTCTTCTGGTCTCAGTATGCTGAGGCCGGCCATCCGGTGCCCCCTAGCGACCAGCTGAAGAAGCTGGTCGAGCTCCACAAGGTGGCCGAGCAGGCCATGAAGGGCCTCATAGTCCGGCTGTGGCCTGGAGAGGCCATGCCTGGGAGCTACTTCAGCCTCGTGCGACGGTTGGTGGAAGCGTGCCCCTGGGTGGAGGTTATCAAGCGCTCCGCCTGTATTGAAGGTGCTCGTCGGGCCCTTGCCCGCGCAAAGGTGCATTGGGGCAAGCTGGATGAGGAGAAGCTAATAACTGACGTGCCACCAGCGGGCAACGAATATCGTACGCCCGAGATGTACTATAAGACTGTCCTGAAGGGTGCCCGCAAGATTGCGGATGAGTGGCCCAGGGATGTAATTATTGAGTAAATTCTCAATGTGTTATCCTGTGCGCTGAAAACTTTGTTCATATGCACTAAGAAATGCTTGTTAATTTAAAATATTACCTTCTGTGCGGCCGTTTATTAAATCTGAGAGATGGCAAGTCGTCGGCTTCAGCCCCCATGCCACGAGTGCTGGGGTGTTCGGGATAAACTTGAGCACTCTTGTTCCCATTTTTGGGTCCATCTAGGGAGGCGCTCAACACAATGAACAAGGCAACCGGACTTATAGTGCTTAAACACTCTCACTTAGCCATATAATTCTATAATTTTAAATTTCGGCGAAGCCCCTAGTATTCGGAAGACCGAATTCGGGGCGCTATCCACGCCTTCGTCGGACATTATCCGGAACTTCGCTCGAAGCGGCGTAGGTCTTTAAGGACCCGAAAAGACCTCTCGAACAGCGACCAGTCTCTCGTCTTATCATGACAGTCAGTTTTAGCTTTCTCCACTGAGGCGTTAACCCGGCTCAACCGGGGCGCAATCGCAGTGGTTCTCCCAGTGCTACCTTAGCCGATAGAACGGAACGTAAGGTGCCAAACATGGGAGCTGGGCAAACCCAACTATTGACCCAAGACATGATTCGGAGCCGATTCATATAATGCTATAAGTTCGGGGT
Source organism: Triticum dicoccoides (assembly GCF_002162155.2). Lineage (NCBI taxonomy): Eukaryota > Viridiplantae > Streptophyta > Magnoliopsida > Poales > Poaceae > Triticum > Triticum dicoccoides. The sequence goes on along the minus strand of NC_041387.1, from coordinate 177,068,215 downwards.
GCCGCACTTGTGAAAGTGTTCGGACTTTATCACACCATAATGCGGGGAACATAATCCCCTGGTGTATTTGGCCGTACCAAAATGTACGGATGCAACATGTCATAAATGAACATATATATATATATAAGGTAATGCAATTATGGGCAAAAAGTGCTGCATTTTATTCGAGAAGATCTGCTATGAGTGCGGAATGATACAAATAGTGCGGAAAGCAAGGGATTGGACGAATTAAAGGCGTCTCCCTCCAGGGGTAGGCCGCGGAATGGTGTATTTAACAAATTTAATGCTCGTAATGGAGACCACCTGAGTGTTCGTCACAGCCTTTGTCCCTCCCTGGCTATTGCATCATGAGTCCGGCAGGTTCGCCGCCGGACAGAGTTCTGTATAAAAAAGAGACAAATAAAAGATAAAAAGAGCGACACACTTGGGAGCCCCTGGTGTGGTCGAACCGCACTCTGGGTCTGTTGTGGTTGTGCCTCTCCCCCTATGCCCATGGTATCTCCAGGGTGTAATTATGTACGCGAAGAGTTTGTCTTACAATTGTGCGAGGGCTGGGGTTGAGGCCGCATTGCTACACGTGCTCAGAACGTGCCAGGTGGTCTTGGTTGATGTTGCTCCGGGCGCGTTTGGCCGTGTCCGGTCGTTTATCGGCTGGACTCGAAAATTGCCTTAAAAGGCTGCTCTGTACTTCTGCCGCGAGAGCCGCTGTATGTTCCTCCGTTCGGAGGGAGCGTTCCGTGTTTCCATTGACCGTGATGACTCCACGAGGGCCTGGCATCTTGAGCTTAAGGTATGCATAATGCGGCACCGCGTTGAATTTTGCGAACGCGGTTCATCCGAGCAGAGCGTGATAGCCACTGCGGAATGGGACTAAGTCGAAGATTAACTCCTCGCTTCGGAAATTATCCGGGGATCCGAAGACCACTTCCAGTGTAACTGAGCCTGTACAACTGGCCTCGACACCTGGTATGACGCCTTTGAAGGTTGTCTTTGTAGGTTTAATCCTTGAAGGGTCTATGCCCATCTTGCGCACTGTATCCTGATAAAGCAGGTTTAGGCTACTGCCGCCATCCATCAGGACTCTCGTGAGGTGAAATCCATCGACGATTGGGTCTAAAACCAATGCGGTGAATCCGCCATGGCGGATACTGGTCGGATGGTCTCTTCGATCGAAAGTGATCGGGCAAGAGGACCATGGGTTGAATTTTGGGGCGACTGGCTCCATCGCGTATACGTCCCTTAGTGCACGCTTCCGCTCCCTCTTGGGAATATGCGTTGCGTATATCATGTTTACCGTCCGAACTTGAGGGGGGAATCCCTTTTGTCCTCTGTTGTTCGGCGGCCGGGTCTCTTCCTCGTCATCGTTGTGTATCCCCTTGTCATTGTTTTTGGCGATTAATTTGCCTGCCTGCTTGAATACCCAACAATCTCTGTTGGTGTGGTTAGTTGGCTTTTCGGGGGTTCCATGTATTTGACAGGAGTGGTCGAGTGTTCGGTCCAAATGGGACGGGCCTGGAGTGGTTCTTTTGAATGGCTTCTTCCGTTGACCGGGCTTGGAGCCTCGGAATCCGGGGTTGACTGCCGTATCCTCATTGCTGTCGCCGTTAATGCGGCGTTTGTTTTTGTTTCGACACAACCTGCCATTGCGGTCCTTGGTATCCGGACTGCCAGCGTTTTTGCTGAGGTTGTTGCTGCGAGCTAGCCAGCTATCCTCTCCCGCACAGAAGCGGGTCATGAGTGATGTGAGGGCTGCCATGGATTTCGGCTTTTCCTGTCCTAGGTGCCGGGCCAGCCACTCGTCACGGATGTTATGTTTGAAGGCAACGAGGGCCTCTGCATCCGGACAGTCGACGATTTGATTTTTCTTTGTTAAGAATCGAGCCAGAATTGCCTGGCCGATTCGTCTGGCTGCTGGATTATGTGGCTTAGGTCATCTGCGTCCGGTGGTCGCACATATGTGCCCTAGAAGTTGTCGAGGAATGCGGCTTCCAAGTCTTCCCAGCGTCCAATTGACTCTGCGGGCAGGCTGTTAAGCCAATGCCAAGCTGGTCCTTTAAGCTTGAGCAGGAGATATTTGATGGCGTGAAGATCGTCGCCGCGGGCCATATGTATATGGAGGAGATAATCCTCAATCCAAACCGCGGGGTCTATTGTGCCATCGTAGGATTCGATATTAACGGGTTTAAACCCTTCAGGGATTTGATGATCCATTACTTCGTTAGTGAAGCATAGTGGGTGCGCAGCGCCTCTGTATTGAGCAATATCGCGACGTAGCTCGATAGAGCATTGTCTGCTGTGTTCGGCCCGGCCGGAGTAGTTGTATCCGGCGCGACGGTGTTCGTCGTGGGTCTTGGGGCGCCCATGTGATCCATAGATAGATCTGGATTGTCTTGCCTTGTCCTCCAATATATCCCGCAAGTCCGGTGCGTTCCCCCGTGGCTTCATGCTTTTTGAGCGATGCCGGGGTACGGTTTTGGTGGAGGGCTTGCATGCCTCTCTGTCGCGGCCACGAGGTGGTCGGTCTGCCGTATTGTGCGCTGGTGATGCAGGTTTGTACGCTTCCTCCTCTAGTCGGGGGAGCAACTTGCGTTTTGGGTAAGTTTTGGAGGGGCGTTCGAGTTCATACTCTTCGGCCGCGAGGACCTCGGTCCATTTGTCGGCCAGCAGGTTTTGATCAGCTTGAGCTGTTGCTGCTTTTTCTTTAGGCTGTTTGCCGTGGCCATTAGCCTGCGTCTGAAACGCTCTTGTTTGGCGGGATCCTCAGGCACGACGAATTCGTCATCGTCGAGGCTTGCCTCGTCTCCGGAGGGAGGTAAGTAATTATCATCCTCGACCTCTTCGTCTGCCGCCCTCTCGTGAGGGCTTGCTTCTGCCTCCTCCTGCGCTGGATCGTGCTGGAGGGGGTTGTCTTCGGCACTTTCTGGGGTGTTATTATCTCCTGTGCCGGAATCTCTATTCTTGCTGTGGCGGGATTTAGAGCGGCGCCGCTGACGTCGGCACTTGGGCTGTTTCTTTAAGGAATCGGCCTCCGTTGCTTCTTCGCCGTCCCCATCTTTTGGGGTGTCCACCATGTATATGTCGTATGACGAGGTGGTCTTCCAGTGTCCTGTAGGCACTGGTTCTTGATAGTCTCCGGCATCGTCGTCCATACCGTCGATGTCTTCGGAGTCGTAGTCGAGTACGTCAGTTAGATCGTCGACGGTGGCTACGAAGTGGGTGGTGGGTGGGCTCTGAATTTCTTCGTCGTCCGCGTCCCAACCATCCTGGCCGTAGTTCGGCCAGGGCTCTCCGGATAGCGAGAGATGCTTCAGCGAATTTAAGATATCGCCGAAGGGTGAGTGCTGAAAGATGTCCGCAGCGGTGAATTCCATGATCGGCGCCCAATCGGATTCGACTAGCAGGGGCGCAGGAGGTTCAGAGTCCGATAGAGAGTCCGGCACCTCGGAGTCATGAGCTTTATGCGGGAGAAGGTAAGTGTTCGGCTCCATCGCCGTAGAAGTTGCCGCTCCCGAAGCGGTGTCCAGCCATCCGTTCTCGATCTGAGCGATCGGCTCCGGACTATGGGTCAGAGCGGATTCATGTGCGGCCTCCAAGGTGCTGTCCGGCGGCGGAGTTAGGTCGTGCCCATCGTGACAGCGCGGCACGCTCGACTGTGGCTCAGATCCATCGAAGATCAAGTCCCCGCGGATATCGGCCGTGAAGTTTAGGCTTCCAAACCTGACCTGACGGCCAGGAGCGTAGCTTTCGATCTCCTCCAGATGGCCAAGTGAGTTGGCCCGCAGCGAAGCCGCCGAATACGAAGATCTGTCCGGGGAGAAAAGTCTCACCCAGGACTGCGTCGTTGTCGATTGAAGAGGCCATCAAGCCTATCGGTGAAGACACGGAGGAACTCTCAATGAAAGCACCAATGTCGGTGTCAAAACCGGCGGATCTCGGGTAGGGGGTCCCGAACTGTGCGTCTAGGCGGATGGTAACAGGAGACAAGGGACACGATGTTTTACCCAGGTTCGGGCCCTCTTGATGGAGGTAAAACCCTACGTCCTGCTTGATTGATATTGATATTGTGGATGTTTACAAGAGTGGATCTACCATGAGATCAAGGAGGCTAAACCCTAGAAGCTAGCCTATGGTATGATTGTAATGGTTGTTGTTGTTATGTCCCACGGACTAGAGCCATCCGGTTTATATAGACACCGGAGAGGGCTAGGGTTACATAGAGTCGGTTACAATGGTAGGAGATCTACGTATCCGTATCGCCAAGCTTGCCTTCCACGCCAAGGAAAGTCCCATCCGGACACGGGACGAAGTCTTCAATCTTGTATCTTCATAGTCTTGGAGTCCGGTCGATGATGATAGTCCGGCCGATGATAGTTCGGCTGATGATGGTAGTACGGCTATCCGGACACCCCCTAATCCAGGACTCCCTCACTCAGGTTCCGGACCCAGTCCGTATAGTTGCTGCCATCATCTTTCAGCTTGGTTTTCTCTAGGAACGCTTTGAAGTTCATGTTGACATGAGCGTTGGCCATTTGATCTACAAGACATATTTGCAAAGGTTTTAGACTAAGTTCATGATAATTAAGTTCATCTAATCAAATTATTGAATGAACTCCCACTCAGATTTGACATCCCTCTAGTCATTTAAGTGTTACACGATCCGAGTCGACTAGGCCGTGTCCGATCATCACGTGAGACGGACTAGTCATCATCGGTGAACATCTCCATGTTGATCGTATCTTCTATACGACTCATGTTCGACCTTTCGGTCTCTGTGTTCCGAGGCCATGTCTGTACATGCTAGGCTCGTCAAGTTAACCCTAAATGTTCTGCATGTGTAAATCTGTCTTACACCCGTTGTATGTGAACGTAAGGATCTATCACACCCGATCATCACGTGGTGCTTCAAAACGACGAACTTTAGCAATGGTGCACAGTTAGGGGGAACACTTTCTTGAAATTATTATAAGGGATCATCTTATTTACTACCGCCGTGAAGGAAATATGCCCTAGAGGCAATAATAAAGTTATTATTTATTTCCTCATATCATGATAAATGTTTATTATTCATGCTAGAATTGTATTAACCGGAAACATGATACATGTGTGAATACATAGACAAACATAAAGTCACTAGTATGCCTCTACTTGACTAGCTCATTAATCAAAGATGGTTATGTTTCCTAACCATAGACATGTGTTGTCATTTGATTAATGGGATCACATCATTAGGATAATGATGTGATTGACATGACCCATTCCGTTAGCCTAGCACTTGATCGTTTAGTATATTGCTATTGCTTTCTTCATGACTTATACAAAGTTCCTGCAACTATGAGATTGTGCAACTCCCGTTTACCGGAAGAACACTTTGTGTGCTACCAAACGTCACAACGTAACTGGGTGATTATAAAGGTGCTCTACAGGTGTTCCCGAAGGTACATGTTGGGTTGGCATAATTCGAGATTAGGTTTTGTCACTCCGATTGTCGGAGAGGTATCTCTGGGCCCTCTCGGTAATACTCATCACCTAAGCCTTGCAAGCATTGTAACTAATGAGTTAGTTATAAGATGATGTGTTACAGAACGAGTAAAGAGACTTGCCGGTAACGAGATTGAACTAGGTATTGGATACCGACGATCAAATCTCGGGCAAGTGACATACCGATGACAAAGGGAACAACGTATGTTGTTATGCGGTTTGACCGATAAAGATCTTCGTAGCATATGTAGGAACCAATATGGGCATCCAGGTCCCGCTATTGGTTATTGACCGAGAATGGTTCTAGGTCATGTCTACATAGTTCTCGAACCCGTAGGGTCCGCACGCTTAACGTTATGATGACAGTTTTATTATGAGTTTACAAGTTTTGATGTACCGAAGTTTGTTCGGAGTCCTGGATGTGATCACGGACATGACGAGGAGTCTCGAAATGGTCGAGACATAAAGATTGATATATTGGACAACTATATTCGGACACCGGAAGTGTTCCGGGTGATTTCGGAGAAAACCGGAGTGCCGGGGGGTTACCGGAACCCCCCGGGAGAGTATTGGGCCTTATGGGCCTTAGGGGAAAGGAGAGAGGGGCGGCCAGCATGGGCCGCACGCCCCCTCCCCCCTCTGGTCCGAATTGGACTAGGAGGGGGGCGGTGCCCCCCCTTTCCTTCCCCCTCTCCCCCTTCCTTCCCCCCTCCTAGTAGGAGTAGGAAAGGAGGAGTCCTACTCCTACTAGGAGGAGGATTCCTCCTCCCTTGGCGCGCCCAAGGGGCCGGCCGGCCTCCCCCCTTGCTACTTTATATACGGGGGTAGGGGGGCACCCCATAGACACACAAGTTGATCTACGGATCCTTCCTTAGCCGTGTGCGGTGCCCCCCTCCACCATATTCCACCTAGGTCATATCATCACAGAGTTTAGGCGAAGCCCTGCACCGGTAGAGCATCATTATCGTCACCACGCCATCATGCTGACGGAACTCATCCTTGAAGCTTTGCTGGATCGGAGCCCGGGGATCGTCATCGAGCTGAACGTGTGCTGAACTCGGAGGTGCCGTACGCTCGGTACTTGGATCGGTCAGATCGTGAAGACGTACGACTACATCAACCGCGTTGTCATAACGCTTCCGCTTACGGTCTACGAGGGTACATGGACAACACTCTCCCCTCTCGTTGCTATGCCATCACCATGATCTTGCGTGTAAGTAGGATTTTTTTTGAAATTACTACGTTCCCCAACAGTGGCATCCGAGCCTGGTTTTATGCGTTGATGTTATATGCACGAGTAGAACACAAGTGAGTTGTGGGCGATACAAGTCATACTGCTTACCAGCATGTCATACTTTGGTTCGGCGGTATTGTGAGATGAAGCGGCCCGGACCGACATTACGCGTACGCTTACGCGAGACTGGTTTCACCATTACGAGCACTCATGCTTAAAGGTGGCTGGCGGGTGTCTGTCTCTCTCACTTTAGCTGAATCGAGTGTGGCTACGCCCGGTCCTTGCGAAGGTTAAAACAACACCAACTTGACAAACTATCGTTGTGGTTTTTGATGCATAGGTAAGAACGGTTCTTGCTAAGCTCGTAGCAGCCACGTAAAATTTGCAATAACAAAGTAGAGGACGTCTAACTTGTTTTTGCAGGGTATGTTGTGATGTGATATGGTCAAGACGTGATGCTATATTTTATTGTATGAGATGATCATGTTTTGTAACCGAAGTTATCGGCAACTGGCAGGAGCCATATGGTTGTCGCTTTATTGTATGAAATGCAAACGCCCTATAATCGCTTTACTTTATCACTAAGTGGTAGCGATAGTCGTAGAAGCAATAGATGGCATAATGACAACGATGCTACGATGGAGATCAAGGTGTCGTGCCGGTGACGATGGTGATCACGACGGTGCTTCGGACATGGAGATCACAAGCACAAGATGATGATGGCCATATCATATCACTTATATTGATTGCATGTGATGTTTATCCTTTATGCATCTTATCTTGCTTTGATTGACGGTAGCATTTTAAGATGATCTCTCACTAAAATTATCAAGAAGTGTTCTCCCTGAGTATGCACCGTTGCCAAAGTTCGTCGTGCCCAGACACCACGTGATGATCGGGTGTGATAAGCTCTAAGTCCATCTACAACGGGTGCAAGACAGTTTTGCACACGCGGAATACTCAGGTTAAACTTGACGAGCCTAGCATATGCAGATATGGCCTCGGAACACGGAGACCGAAAGGTCGAGCGTGAATCATATAGTAGATATGATCAACATAGTGATGTTCACCATTGAAAACTACTCCATCTCACGTGATGATCGGTTATGGTTTAGTTGATTTGGATCATGTGATCACTTAGATGACTAGAGAGATGTCTGTCTAAGTGGGAGTTCTTAAGTAATATGATTAATTGAACTTAAATTTATCATGAACTTAGTACCTGGTAGTATTTCACTTGTCTATGTTTGTTTGTAGATAGATGGCTCGTGTTGTTGTTCCGTTGAATTTTAATGCGTTCCTTGAGAAAGCAAAGTTGAAAGATGATGGTAGCAATTACACGGACTGGGTCCGTAACCTGAGGATTATCCTCATTGCTGCACAGAAAAGTTACGTCCTGGAAGCACCGCTGGGTGCCAGGCCTACTGCTGATGCAACTGACGACGTTAAGAACGTCTGGCAGAGCAAAGCTGATGACTACTCTATAGTTCAATGTGCCATGCTTTACGGCTTAGAACCGGGTCTTCAACGACGTTTTGAACGTCATGGAGCATATGAGATGTTCCAGGAGTTGAAGTTAATATTTCAAGAAAATGCCCGGATTGAGAGATATGAAGTCTCCAATAAGTTCTACAGCTGCAAGATGGAGGAGAATAGTTCTGTCAGTGAGCATATACTCAAAATGTCTGGGTATAATAATCACTTGATTCAACTGGGAGTTAATCTTCTGGATGATAGCGTCATTGACAGAATTCTCCAATCACTGCCACCAAGCTACAAGAGCTTTGTGATGAACTATAATATGCAAGGGATGAACAAGACTATTCCCGAGCTCTTCGCAATGCTAAAAGCTGCGGAGGTAGAAATCAAGAAGGAGCATCAAGTGTTGATGGTCAACAAGACCACTAGTTTCAAGAAAAAGGGCAAAGGGAAGTGTCGATATCAAAACCGGCAGATCTCGGGTAGGGGGTCCCGAACTGTGCGTCTAGGCGGATGGTAACAGGAGACAAGGGACACGATGTTTTACCCAGGTTCGGGCCCTCTTGATGGAGGTAAAACCCTACGTCCTGCTTGATTGATATTGATATTGTGGATGTTTACAAGAGTGGATCTACCACGAGATCAAGGAGGCTAAACCCTAGAAGCTAGCCTATGGTATGATTGTAATGGTTGTTGTTGTCCTATGGACTAGAGCCATCCGGTTTATATAGACACCGGAGAGGGCTAGGGTTACATAGAGTCGGTTACAATGGTAGGAGATCTATGTATCCGTATCGCCAAGCTTGCCTTCCATGCCAAGGAAAGTCCCATCCGGACACGGGACGAAGTCTTCAATCTTGTATCTTCATAGTCTTGGAGTCCGGTCGATGATGATAGTCTGGCCGATGATAGTTCGGCCGATGATGGTAGTCCGGCTATCCGGACACCTCCTAATCCGAGACTCCCTAAGTAGCCCCCGAACCAGGCTTCAATGATGATAAGTCCAGCATGTGTGTAGTCTTCGGCGTTGCAAGGCGGGTTCTCCGTCAAGTTCTACATACCTGCTGAACAGTGTCCGGCTTCCTCATCAATGTTGCACGTCTTGGCTTCCGCGCCCAATAATGGCCTTCTTCCACGCGTCGCGCGAATGTGAAACGCCAGGGTGTCTTTTATGTTTTACCCCCTAGTTGTGCGGATAATCTGCCTATAAGGGAGGCAAGAATCTAGATCCAAATCACCAACTTCCTCCCGTAAATACTCATTGGAGCGCTTTCGACCAAGAATCCATTCCATCTTGGACCGTCAACGCGGCTCCTCTTCTCGCACTCCTAGCCCTTTGCCAGGAGATTGGAGGAGATGCTCTGTTCCGCACAACGAGCTGGTGAAGCTCCAAGCGGGGGGATATCTCCCTCCGGCCTTTATGGTTCCGGTTCGAGCCGGGCTGGCCACCTACAAAGGTGGGAAGCAAGCAGAGGTTACCCCAAGTCCCAACAAAGGGAGCGGGTATGCTTCGTCCCCTATCTGATAAGGGGGCTCGGATTTCCTGTACATCCATTCCTCCGCTGGCTCCTGGAGTTCTACGGACTCCAGCTTCATCACCTCATGCCCGCCTCAATCCTGCATATGGCGGGTTACGTAGATCTTTGCGAGCTATTCCTGGGCGTCGAGCCCCATTTCGCGCTGTGGAAGAGGTTGTTCTGCCTTGTACCCCGCTCTCATGAGGGGTCCATATATCAAGTGGGCGGCGCCGAAATATGGCGCATTGCCGGGACCGGATATCCATCCGGAACCCCTAAGAAGGCGTCCGAAGACTGGCCTTCGGAATGGTTTTATATAGAAGACACTCCGCTGCCGGACCCTGTTCGGATCAGCCTCCCGGAGTTCAGCAATGCTCCTCTGAAGAAACGCCTTAGTTGGCGTCCGCGGAGCCCCCAACTGGAGGAAGACAAGAGCGTCCATTATTTGATGGGCCGAATAAGGTTACTGGCCCATGCCGGGTTGACCATGATTGGAGTCATGGCAACATGCATTATGCGGGGGGTGCAGCCACTACAATACAGGGGCCACCCCATGTGGGATTTCAACGGGGAGGACGATGCCACCCGTCATGGCCGCAAAGGGCCGGATTCGGTCGAAGATCTGATGACGATCCTGTCCGGCCTGTATAAGGGGGAGAAGGAGGATTTCCTTCGGACGAACCCGTTAAATGGGTTCTCCATGAATAATCCCCGGCCTTGGGTAAGCGAACACTCTGCATGCCCGACCCATGCTTTTTGAAACTTAAGTTTCTTATATTGTGTTCTTCTTTCGACGCAGGAGCTGCGCTGGATCATGGAGGACATGCTAAGTCCAGCTCCGCAACCCAAGGATCCAGAGAGATCCCGGGATTCGGCCTCCGAAGAGGATCCGGACATAAAGGTGGAGCTAATCGATGGGGTGTTCCACCAGCTCAGCATGGACAATGCTTTAGTCACCATCATGGCCGACTATCCCGGACTATATCCGGGTTCCCAGGTGATTGCGACCGAAGTCCTGACACCGTCATTCCTTCCTTGCTTATTTCTGACCACCGTATATGATGGCGCTGTGCAGGAGGCGCCCCTAGGGCGAGAAGCCGAGCCCGCGGTGGCTGACCGACAAAGGCCAGTCCGGACCAGTAGGCGGAAGAGGAGCGCGGCGTGGACTGAAACATCGCCGCAAAGGTGTAGCTCACAATTCATTATTTAGAGCAACGTTCCTAGGAAGCGTTTGAGTGCTCATGACTTTTGTAGGGAAAAAAGCGCCCGCCGGACTGCGGGCGTGGAGGTTGCCAATCCAACCTATACCAGCCAGGCTCCAGCACCTGGTCTGGAGGGGGAGGCGAGCGCAAGGCGCGAGCCGGACGTTCCTCCGACGGAGGATGCCGACAGACTGTCCGCCACCAAGTCTGATTTGGAGAGTGCCATGAATCACAGGCGCCGCCGGACAGTATTTCGTGACACGTGCTTCTCCCCCGAGGCGTTGAATGCCTTTAACGCGGGGGACGCGCACCTTCGTGCTGCTCAAGATGGTTTTACCAGAGCCATGGAGCAGTATGTAAAAGACATACGGGTAAGAGAATTTAATAGTTATATATGCCAGTAGCCCCCGAGACTTAAAGTAGTTATATTAACTGATTTAAGGATCATATGAAACGTAGGATCTTACCGAGAAGAATACCCAACTGTCTCAGGAGCTGCAAGAGTGCAAGGCCCAACTTGAGGCCGCACTCTTTGGCGCAGGAGGAAACACAGGGACCTCTCCTGGTAACGCATTATTTTAGAAAGATAAAAAGCGTTTGGCCTTTGCGCAAGTCTAAAAAATGACATTGCAGGTGTTGCCGGACAAGATCCGGACAGGCAAGAACTTATGCGCCAACTAAAGGCCGGCGAGAGGGTGCTGCATAAGGTGTAGCATGAAAGGAACAAGCTCCAGGATGCCCATGCCCAGCTTCAAGAAGAGCTGAAAGGCGTTCGGGCCAAGCTATCGGGCTCCGTTAAGGAGAATCAGCGGCTTCGTCGCGGCATCTATAGTAAGTGCTTGAGCGAACTCCTTTGAAAAGAAGAGTTCAGTGAGGAAGTCAATTTGACAACATATGTCTGCAGGTGTGTTCACAGGTTGCCCTGCGGAGGAGATGCCCGTATCAACGGGTGATCAACTTCCCGAATTGTTGCAGCTGATCGAATGAGTTCGGCAGGCAATGAGCGGCGTCATCCAGGCTTTATGGCCAGCCTTCTCCTTACCCCAGGGTCTTGGGGAGCTTGCGGAGAAGCTTCAGGGAGTGCGGCAGTGCTTCCATTTATGGAAGATTTCGGCCTACCGCCAAGGTTCCAGGGAGGCCTGGGCCATGGTAAAGACGCGGTACAAGAAGGCGGATCCCAACCACATGGCCGAAGTCGGACCTGTGGGGCCCGATGGGAAGGAGATCCCTGTGAGTTTAGTATATGGCCAAGTAGAGTTGGCCGCTAAATTTTCCCAACAGGACTGTAAATTAGACAACCTGTTAGACGGGATTGAGGAAGAATACAATCAATCGATTTGACAATGTATTATAAAATGACATGTAAAATGCCTTCTAGCCGTATTGTAGATCGTTTGTCTTTGCCGACCTTTTCGCTTCGACCTCGGGACCCTAGAGTCCGGAGTGTGTCCGAATACCTTCTCGGTTATGAAACAACCGGGGTATGCATGGAGACCAGGCGTAGGGGTCATTAGTGCTTTATCAGACAAGTTCCCAACTAGTTATGTTATATTACATGGGTAGTAAGAAACATCTTCCAGGGAAAATAGTTCCGTTAAGGGTTCCTTTCCTCTGGGGGTGGCATGCCCTAAAGTGCATGTCCGGACTGCGAAAAAAGCAGAAAAACATCTGGGGGCAGATAAATGAGTAAATAAAAAATCATCTTTTAAGTCACCGACCGAATATTCCCTTAAGAACGCTAGCTTTCGGCTTCACCCAGTCTGAGGTACACATCCGGCTGACCCGGCAGTAGAAATCGCAGAGGTGCTCCCTTTACCTCCTCGCCGAACAATCGGGAACGTAGGGGTAAGCACAGGAGCCAGGCAACCCAGCTTGGCCAAAACTTAAGTCATATCGATGCATATAATGGTGAATAAAAGGTACATGTGGAGGCTTGACACATGTGCTGGGCATGAAGCCCTTATAATTAAGCTTCTGGTAAAGAAGCCCCTAGGTATAATGAGTGCGGATAGCACATCAATTGCGCGCGAACGATGCGCAAGTAGGCCTTTTAAGGCTTTGATGAATAGGGTTGAGAAGAAAAAGATAAACAAAAGGCAGCTGAAATAAAAAAAAATTGGACAGGGGGATAGGGACGAACTCTTAGTCCGGCGCTAGGCATAGAATCTTCGGAGGCAGGCTGCGTTCCATGGGTTCGGCTCGAGTCGGTTATCCGACGCATTTCGTAGACGGTACGCTCCACCGGTCAAGACTTTATCGATGATGAAGGGGCCTTCCCATTTGGTCTTGAGCTTGTCCTTTTTCTTGTCCGGCAGGCGTAGAACCAGTTCACCAACGTTGTAAGTCTTGGCCCGTACTTCTCTGCTTTGGTATCTTCGAGCCTGCTGCTGATAGAATGTGGAACGAGCCTTGGAGACGTCGCGTTCTTCCTCCAATGCATCCAAGCTGTCCTGCCGATCCAACTCGGCTTCTCTTTCTTCGTACATGCGCACTCGAGGTGAGTCATGAATGATGTCGCAGGGCAAAACTGCTTCTGCACCGTATACCATAAAAAATGGTGTGAATCCGGTTGTACGGTTAGGCATTGTCCGCAGCCCCCAGAGTACAGAGTCGAGCTCCTCTACCCAGTGCGTGTCAGATTTCGTAAGGGGCCGCACTAGTCTGGGTTTGATGCCGCTCATTATTAGACCATTTGCTCGTTCCACTTGACCGTTGGTTTGAGGATGATAGACTGAAGCGTAATCGAGCTTGATGCCCATATTTTTGCACCATGATTTAACCTCATCGGCCGTGAAGTTCGTGCCGTTATCGGTGATGATGTTGTGGGGGACACCATAGCGGTGTACTACCCCGGATATAAAGTCTATCACTGGTCCGGACTCTGCCGTTTTAACTGGCTTGGCATCTATCCATTTGGTGAATTTATCCACCATGACCAATAGGTACCTTTGCTTGTGGGTTCCCCCTTTAAGTGGTCCAACCATGTCAAGCCCCCAGACCGCGAACGGCCAGGTAATGGGTATAGTTTTGAGGGCGGTGGGTGGCATGTGGCTCTGATTAGCAAAGAGCTGACAACCGACGCATCGTTGGACTAAGTCCTGAGCATCTGCCCGGGCCATCGGCCAATAAAATCCTGTACGGAATGCCTTTCCTACAAGGGCCCGGGCTGCGGCGTGGTGTCCGCCTAGTCCGGCATGAATTTCAGCCAGAAGGTCTCGCCCTTCCTCTTTGGAGATACACCTTTGAAGGACTCCGGTTGTGCTTTTCTTATAGAGTTCTCCCTCATGGACCTTGTAGGCTTTAGATCGCCGGACTACGCAGCGGGCCTCATTATGGTCTTTGGGGAGTTCCTGCCTAAGCAAGTAGGCTAGGAACGGATCTGTCCATGGGGCGATTACTGCCATTATGTCGTGAGCTGAGGGTGTTGTTTCATCGGCTGGATCGCCGCTTATGTTAGATTGCTTTGCGGATGCCTCCGGTTTGTTATTTCCGGACTCCACTTCCCATAGTACGGATGGCTTGAACAGCCGTTCCAGGAAGATATTTGGAGGGACAGCATCACGTTTTGCGCCGATGCGTGCCAATACGTCGGCCGCTTGGTTATTATCTCTGGCTACGTGGTGGAATTCAAGTCCTTCGAACCGAGCTGACATTTTAAGGACAGCGTTGCGATAGGCTGCCATTTTGGATCCTTGGCGTCAAAGTCTCCATTTACTTGGGATATTGCGAGGTTTGAGTCCCCGCGCACCTCTAGGCGTTGGATGCCCATGGAGATTGCCATCCGGAGGCCATGTAAGAGGGCCTCGTATTCGGCTGCATTGTTGGAGTCCATGTACATTATCTGAAGTACGTATTGGACTCTGTCCCTGGTTGGGGACGTTAGTACGATGCCAGCCCCCAATCCGGCCAACATTTTGGAGCCGTCGAAATGCATAATCCAATTGGAGTATGCGCCATACTCTTTAGGGAGTTCGGCTTCAGTCCACTCAGCGACAAAGTCAGCCAAAACTTGCGACTTTATAGCTCGCCGGGGTTTGTAAGTTATATCGAATGGTAAGAGCTCAATGGCCCATTTTGCAATCCTGCCCGTTGCGTCGCGGTTATTTATAATGTCATTTAGGGGTACTTCGGAGGCCACTATTATGGAACACTCTTGAAAGTAGTGTCGGAGCTTCCGGGATGCCATGAACACCGCATACGCTATCTTTTGATAGTGCGGGTAACGGGACATGCAGGGGGTTAAAACAGTGGATACGTAGTACACTGGTTTCTGAAGAGGGAATTTGTGCCCTTCTGTCTCTCGTTCTACGATGAGCACCGCGCTTACTACTTGATGTGTTGCCGCGATGTATAACAACATAGGTTCACCCAGGTTGGGCGCAGCCAGGACCGGATTCGTTTCCAATATGGCCTTTATTTCTTCGAGTCCGGCAGTGGCTGCATCCGTCCACTCGAAGTGTTCGGTGTGCCTGAGGAGGCGATAGAGGGGCAATGCCTTTTCTCCTAGGCGGGAGATAAAGCGACTGAGAGCCGCCACGCATCCAGTCAATTTCTGGATCTGTTTGAGGTTTTTTGGAATATCCAGCTGTGATAGGGCTCGGATTTTGGCCGGATTTGCTTTAATTCCTCTGCCGGATACAATGAAGCCCAAGAGCTTTCCGGCTGGTACGCCGAAAACGCATTTTTCCGGATTCAGCTTGATGTCATATGCTCGGAGGTTGTCGAATGTGACCCTCAAGTCGTCTACTAGAGTTTCGACATGTTTGGTTTTGACGACTACGTCGTCTACGTATGCCTCTACTGTTTTGCCGATCTGGGTAGCCAGACATGTCTGAATCATGCGCTGATATGTTGCGCCGGCGTTTTTAAGTCCGAAGGGCATCGTGTTGAAGCAGAATGGTCCATATGGAGTAATGAACGCCGTTGCGGCTTGATCCGCTTCTGCCATCTTGATTTGACGATAGCCGGAGTATGCGTCCAGGAAGCACAATGAATCGTGCCCTGTAGTGGCATCAATGATTTGGTCGATGCGGGGGAGGGGGAAGGGATCCTTTGGGCATGCTTTATTTAGGTCTTTGAAATTGACACATAGGCGCCAGGATCTGTCCTTCTTTGGTACCATTACCAGGTTTGCTAGCCAATCCAGATGTTTGATGTCCCTGATGAATTCGGCTTCCAATAGTTTGGCTAGTTCTTCTCCCATTGCCTGTCTTTTGGGCTCGGAAAATCGTCGAAGAGCCTGTTTGACTGGCTTGAATCCTTTTAGGATGTTTAGGCTATGCTCTGCCAACCTGCGAGGGATTCCTGGCATATCTGAAGGATGCCAGGCAAAAATGTCCCAATTTTCCCGAAGGAATTCTCGCAGCGCGGCGTCTACATCAGGGTTCAACTGTGCCCCGATGGAGGCCGTCTTTGTCGGGTCCGTTGGGTGGACCTGGAATTTTATAATTTCGTCCGCTGGTTTAAAGGGGGTGGACTTGGATCTCTTGTCGAGTATCACGTCGTCTCTGTGCACCGTAGCGCGCAGCGCAGCGAGTTCCTCTGCCGCTAGGGCTTCGGATAGTGCCTCCAGGGCTAATGCGGCTGTTTTGTTTTCGGCGCAGAGTGCTATGTCTGGATCACTAACGAGAGTGATTATCCCACCGGGCCCAGGAATTTTGAGCTTCATGTACCCGTAATGGGGTACGGCTTGAAAAATTGTGAATGCCTCTCGTCCTAATATAGCGTGATATCCGCTGTTGAACGGGGCCACTTGGAACGTGACTTCTTCGGATCTGTAATTGTCCGGCGAGCCGAACACCACATTGAGTGTGATTTTTCCGGTGCAGCGCGCTTCCCGGCTAGGGATTATTCCTCTGAAGGTTGTGCTGCTTTGCTCAATGCGGCTCCAGTCTATTTCCATTTTTTGAAGAGTTTCCTCGTAGATGAGGTTTAATCCGCTGCCGCCATCCATGAGGACCTTTGTAAGTCGAAAGCCGTCCACTATTGGACTAAGTACCAGTGCGGCTGGTGCTCGGGCTGTTCGGAATTTAGGTTCATCGCTGGCGTTGAAGGTGATGGCTGTGTCGCTCCATGGATTTGTTGTTGCTACTTGGTAGACTTCGGCGAGGCTGCGGATTGTTCATTTCCGCATATTATTTGATGCGGAAGTCTCGAAGACTGTTGATACCGTAACGGTATTGTTGGAGTGGTTTTCCGGGGCTAGAAGCTCCTCGCCACTTTCGGCCACCTGCCGTAATATCCAACATGCTCGAAGGCTATGTGTTGGGATGTCGCCCTCTGTACTGTGAATTTTACAGGGTCCGCTAAGCCATCCCTCCAGTACGGTTCCGTGCCCTTTATGGGGTTTTTGCTTTTTGGTTTTTGTATCTGGTGCCTGAGTGTAATGCACCCTTTTATTGTGGACTAGGGTTGTATTCGGGGCCGGATTGTCCCAAAACTTATTTTCGGTTGTCCGAAAACTCTCCATCGCACAGTACTTTCATACTATGGACGCTAGGTCGGCGAAGCGTGTAATTTCACGATGGCTGACGGCGCTCAAGATTCCCTCGTCCGTGCAATTATTGCAAAAAATTGAGATTGCGTTTTCCGCTCGGCAGTCCTTTATCCTGTCCATAACCAGGAGGAATCTGGCCCAGTAGTGATGTACTGTCTCAGCGGGCTCTTGCCGGATTAGAGATAGATCGCATATGTCTGGGCGGGTGGGTGGAATTAAGTCCAGAACCCTACCCATCTCAAGGCTCGAAGGCCGAGAAGTTTCCAAATTTGGAAGCTTGGATTGCTGGACGTTGTCCAACGAGTCTGGTCCAATGCCTGACTTTAAGTTCAGTGCTTGATCGAAGTCCGTCCCTCCGCGGGAATCCGGCATGGGGGGTTCGGGAGCCCGGACATGACTAGTTTTCAATACAGGAGAAGAGTCGCCGCATTGTTCCTCTACCACTGCAACATGGTGGGTGACCTGGGGAGAGTTAATCTCTCTCAGATCGGTTTTAAGCCCAATCTGATTGTAGTCTGTAGCGACTCCCAGGGCGGCAATGCGATCCAAGAGCTCGTTTACGGACGAGAGCTCTATTGGATCCAGCCGCTCGGCGAATTCCGAGCTGACGTGAAGATTGCTTTTGACGACTTGAGAGGTCATTGTCGAAGCGGTGGCCGGACAGGCGGTCATAAGAAAACCACCTAGCCGGATAGTTTGGCCGGCGGCCAAGGCTCCTTTTGCGAAAATACCGTCCTTGAAGACGGGAGGAGGCATCCTTCCTATCGGTGACGGCACAGAGGAACTCTCAATGAAAGCACCAATGTCGGTGTCAAAACCGGCGGATCTCGGGTAGGGGGTCCCGAACTGTGCGTCTAGGCGGATGGTAATAGGAGACAAGGGACACGATGTTTTACCCAGGTTCGGGCCCTCTTGATGGAGATAAAACCCTACATCCTGCTTGATTGATATTGATATTGTGGATGTTTACAAGAGTGGATCTACCATGAGATCAAGGAGGCTAAACCCTAGAAGCTAGCCTATGGTATGATTGTAATGGTTGTTGTTGTCCTACGGACTAGAGCCATCCGGTTTATATAGACACCGGAGAGGGCTAGGGTTACATAGAGTCGGTTACAATGGTAGGAGATCTACGTATCCGTATCGCCAAGCTTGCCTTCCACGCCAAGGAAAGTCCCATCCGGACACGGGACGAAGTCTTCAATCTTGTATCTTCATAGTCTTGGAGTCCGGTCGATGATGATAGTCCGGCCGATGATAGTTCGGCCGATGATGGTAGTCCGGCTATCCGGACACCCCCTAATCCGGGACTCCCTCTGGAAGAAGAAGGGGAACTTCAAGAAGAACAGCAAGCAAGTTGCTGCTCAAGAGAAGAAACCCAAGTCTGGACCTAAGCCTGAAACTGAGTGCTTCTACTGCAAGCAGAGTGGTCACTGGAAGCGGAACTGCCCCAAGTATTTGGCGGATAAGAAGGATGGCAAAGTGAACAAAGGTATATGTGATATACATGTTATTGATGTGTACCTAACTAGAGCTCGTAGTAGCACCTGGGTATTTGATACTGGTTCTGTTGCTAATATTTGCAACTCGAAACAGGGACTACAGGATAAGCGAGCACTGGCCAAGGACGAGGTGACGATGCGCGTGGGAAACGGTTCCAAAGTCGATGTGATCGCGGTTGGCACGCTACCTCTACATCTACCTTCGGGATTAGTTTTAGACCTGAATAATTGTTATTTGGTGCCTGCGTTGAGCATGAACATTATATATGGATCTTGTTTGATGCAAGACGGTTATTCATTTAAATCAGAGAATAATGGTTGTTCTATTTATATGAGTAATATCTTTTATGGTCATGCACCCTTGAAGAGTGGTCTATTTTTATTAAATCTCGATAGTAGTGATACACATATTCATAGTGTTGAAACCAAAAGATGCAGAGTTGATAATGATAGTGCAACTTATTTGTGGCACTGCCATTTGGGTCATATCGGTGTAAAGCGCATGAAGAAACTCCATACTGATGGACTTTTGGAATCACTTGATTATGAATCACTTGGTACTTGCGAACCGTGCCTTATGGGCAAGATGACTAAAACGCCGTTCTCCGGAACTATGCAGCGAGCAACTGATTTGTTGGAAATCATACATACTGATGTTTGTGGCCCAATGAATGTTGAGGCTCGCGGCGGGTATCGTTATTTTCTCACCTTCACAGATGATTTGAGCAGATATGGGTATATCTACTTGATGAAACACAAGTCTGAAACATTTGAAAAGTTTAAAGAATTTCAGAGTGAAGTGGAAAATCATCGTAACAAGAAAATAAAGTTTCTACGATCTGATCATGGAGGAGAGTATTTGAGTTATGAGTTTGGCCTACACTTGAAACAATGTGGAATACTTTCGCAACTCACGCCACCTGGAACACCACAACGAAATGGTGTGTCCGAACGTCGTAATGGTACTTTACTTGATATGGTGCGATCTATGATGTCTCTTACTGATTTACTGCTATCGTTTTGGGGTTATGCTTTAGAGACGGCTGCATTCACGTTAAATAGGGCACCATCAAAATCCGTTGAGACGACGCCTTATGAACTGTGGTTTGGCAAGAAACCAAAGTTGTCATTTCTTAAAGTTTGGGGCTGCGATGCTTATGTGAAGAAACTTCATCCAGATAAGCTCGAACCTAAATCGGAGAAATGTGTCTTCATAGGATACCCAAAAGAGACTGTTGGGTACACCTTCTATCATAGATCCGAAGGCAAGACATTCGTTGCTAAGAATGGATCCTTTCTAGAGAAGGAGTTTCTCTCGAAAGAAGTGAGTGGGAGGAAAGTAGAACTTGATGAGATAACTGTATCTACTCCCTTATTGGAAAGTAGTTCATCACGAGAACCGGTTCCTGTGACAACTACACCAATTAGGGAGGAAGCTAATGATAATGATCATGAAACTTTAGATCAAGTTTCTACTGAACCTCGTAGGTCTACCAGAGTAAGATCCACACCAGAGTGGTACGGTAATCCTATTCTGGAAGTCATGTTACTTGACCATGATGAACCTACGAACTATGAGGAAGCGATGATGAGCCCGGATTCCGCAAAATGGCTAGAAGCCATGAAATCTAAGATGGGATCCATGTATGAAAACAAAGTATGGACTTTGGTTGACTTGCCCGATGATCCGCAAGCCATTGAGAATAAATGGATCTTTAAGAAGAAGACTGACGCTGATGGTAATATAACTGTCTATAAAGCTCGACTTGTTGCAAAAGGTTTTCGACAAGTTCAAGGGGTTGACTATGATGAGACTTTCTCACCCGTAGCGATGCTTAAGTCCGTCCGAATCATGTTAGCTATTGCTGCATTTCATGATTATGAAATTTGGCAAATGGATGTCAAGACTGCATTCTTGAATGGATTCTAGAAGAAGAGTTGTATATGATGCAGCCGGAAGGTTTTGTTGATCCAAAAGGTGCTGACAAAGTGTGCAAGCTCCAGCGTTCCATTTATGGACTGGTGCAAGCATATCGGAGTTGGAATAAACGCTTTGATAGTGTGATCAAAGCATATAGTTTTATACAGACTTTTGGAGAAGCCTGTATTTACAAGAAAGTGAGTGGGAGCTCTGTAGCATTTCTAATTTTATATGTAGATGACATATTATTAATTGGAAATGATATAGAATTTCTGGATAGCATAAAAGAATACTTGAATAAAAGTTTTTCAATGAAAGACCTCGGTGAAGCTGCTTACATATTGGGCATCAAGATCTATAGAGATAGATCAAGACGCTTAATAGGACTTTCACAAAGCACATACCTTGACAAAATTTTGAAAAAAGTTCAAAATGGATCAGGCAAAGAAAGGATTCTTGCCTGTGCTACAAGGTGTGAAGTTGAGTCAAACTCAATGCCCGACCACAGCAGAAGATAGAGAGAAAATGAAAAATGTTCCCTATGCTTCAGCCATAGGCTCTATCATGTATGCAATGCTGTGTACCAGACCTGACGTATGCTTAGCAATAAGCTTGGCAGGAAGGTACCAAAGTAATCCAGGAGTGGATCACTAGACAGCGGTCAAGAACATCCTGAAATACCTGAAAAGGACTAAGGATATGTTTCTCGTATATGGAGGTGACAAAGAGCTAGTCGTAAACGGTTACGTCGATGCAAGCTTTGATCCGGACAATTCTAAATCGCAAACCGGATACGTGTTTTTATTAAACGGTGGAGTTGTAAGTTGGTGCAGTTCTAAACAAAGCGTCGTAGCGGGATCTACATGTGAAGCGGAGTACATAGCTGCTTCGGAAGCAGCAAATGAAGGAGTCTGGATGAAGGAGTTCATTTCCAATCTAGGTGTCATACCTAGTGCATCGGGACCAATGAAGATCTTCTATGACAATACTGGTGCAATTGCCTTGGCAAAGGAATCCAGATTTCACAAGAGGACCAAGCACATCAAGAGACGCTTCAATTCCATTCGGGACCAAGTCCAAGTGGGAGACATAGAGATTTGCAAGATACATACGGATCTGAATGTTGCAGACCCGTTGACTAAGCCTCTCTCACGAGCAAAACATGATCAGCACCAAGACTCCATGGGTGTTAGAATCATTACTATGTAATCTAGATTATTGACTCTAGTGCAAGTGGGAGACTGAAGGAAATATGCCCTAGAGGCAATAATAAAGTTATTATTTATTTCCTCATATCATGATAAATTTTTATTATTCATGCTAGAATTGTATTAACCGGAAACATGATACATGTGTGAATACATAGACAAGCATAAAGTCACTAGTATGCCTCTACTTGACTAGCTCATTAATCAAAGATGGTTATGTTTCCTAACCATAGACATGTGTTGTCATTTGATTAATGGGATCACATCATTAGGATAATGATGTGATTGACATGACCCATTCCGTTAGCCTAGCACTTGATCGTTTAGTATATTGCTATTGCTTTCTTCATGACTTATACAAAGTTCCTGCAACTATGAGATTGTGCAACTCCCGTTTACTGGAAGAACACTTTGTGTGCTACCAAACGTCACAACGTAACTGGGTGATTATAAAGGTGCTCTACAGGTGTTTCCGAAGGTACATGTTGGGTTGGCATAATTCGAGATTAGGTTTTGTCACTCCGATTGTCGGAGAGGTATCTCTGGGCCCTCTCGGTAATACTCATCACCTAAGCCTTGCAAGCATTGTAACTAATGAGTTAGTTATAAGATGATGTGTTACAAATCGAGTAAAGAGACTTGCCGGTAACGAGATTGAACTAGGTATTGGATACCGACGATCAAATCTCGGGCAAGTAACATACCGATGACAAAGGGAACAACGTATGTTGTTATGCGGTTTGACCGATAAAGATCTTCATAGAATATGTAGGAACCAATATGGGCATCCAGGTCCCACTATTGGTTATTGACCGAGAATGGTTCTAGGTCATGTCTACATAGTTCTCGAACCCGTAGGGTCCGCACGCTTAACGTTACGATGACAGTTTTATTATGAGTTTATAAGTTTTGATGTACCGAAGTTTGTTCGGAGTCCCGGATGTGATCACGGACATGACGAGGAGTCTCAAAATGGTCGAG
Organism: Triticum dicoccoides; assembly: GCF_002162155.2. Lineage (NCBI taxonomy): Eukaryota > Viridiplantae > Streptophyta > Magnoliopsida > Poales > Poaceae > Triticum > Triticum dicoccoides. Next base: position 177,045,197 of record NC_041387.1, on the reverse strand, counting down.
ACATAAAGATTGATATATTGGACGACTATATTCGGACACCGGAAGTGTTCCGGGTGATTTCGGAGAAAACCGGAGTGCCGGGGGGGGTTACCGGAACCCCCCGGGAGAGTATTGGGCCTTATGGGCCTTAGGGGAAAGGAGAGAGGGGCGGCCAGCATGGGCCGCGCGCCCCTCCCCCCTCTGGTCCGAATTGGACTAGGAGGGGGGCGGCGCCCCCCCTTTCCTTCCCCCTCTCCCCCTTCCTTCCCCCTCCTAGTAGGAGTAGGAAAGGAGGAGTCCTACTCCTACTAGGAGGAGGATTCCTCCTCCCTTGGCGCGCCCAAGGGGCCGGCCGGCCTCCCCCCTTGCTACTTTATATACGGGGGCAGGGGGCACCCCATAGACACACAAGTTGATCTACGGATCCTTCCTTAGCCGTGTGCGGTGCCCCCCTCCACCATATTCCACCTCGGTCATATCGTCGCAGAGTTTAGGCGAAGCCCTGCGCCGGTAGAGCATCATCATCGTCACCACGCCGTCGTGCTGACGGAACTCATCCCTGAAGCTTTGCTGGATCGGAGCCCGGGGATCGTCATCGAGCTGAACGTGTGCTGAACTCGGAGGTGCCGTACGTTTGGTACTTGGATCAGTCGGATCGTAAAGACGTACGACTACATCAACCACGTTGTCATAACGCTTCCACTTACGGTCTACGAGGGTACGTGGACAACACTCTCCCCTCTCGTTGCTATGCCATCACCATGATCTTGCGTGTACGTAGGAATTTTTTTGAAATTACTACGTTCCCCAACACGCCGTTCTAAGTAAACAAGATGCATACAACATAATAAACATCACATGCAATTATATAGTAGTGACATGATATGGCCAATATCATATAGCTCCTTCGATCTCCATCTTCGGGGCTCCATGATCATCTTCGTCACCGGCATGACACCATGATCTCCATCATTGTGTCTTCATGAAGTTGTCACGCCAACGACTACTTCTACTTCTATGGCTAACACGTTTAGCAATAAAGTAATGTAATTTACATGGCGTTCTTCAATGACACGCCGGTCATACAAAAAATAAAGACAACTCCTATGGCTCCTGCCGGTTGTCATACTCATCGACATGCAAGTCGTGATTCCTATTACAAGAACATGATCTCATACATCACAATATATCATTCATCATTCATCACAACTTCTGGCCATATCACATCACATGACAATTGCTGCAAAAACAAGTTAGATGTCCTCTAATTGTTGTTGCATCTTTTACGTGGCTGCAATTGGGTTCTAGCAAGAACGTTTTCTTACCTACGAATAACCACAACGTGATTTTGTCAACTTATATTTACCCTTCATAAGGACCCTTTTCATCGAATCCGCTCCAACTAAAGTGGGAGAGACAGACACCCGCCAGCCACCTTATGCAACTAGTGCATGTCAGTCGGTGGAACCGGTCTCACATAAGCGTACGTGTAAGGTTGGTCTGGGCCGCTTCATCCCACAATACCGCTGAAGCAAGATAAGACTAGTAGTGGCAAGCAAGTTGACAAGATCTACGCCCACAACAAAATTGTGTTCTACTCGTGCAATAGAGAACTACGCATAGACCTAGCTCATGATGCCACTGTTGGGGAACGTTGCAGAAAATTAAATTTTTTCCTATGGTTTACCCAACATCCATCTATGAGTTCATCTAAGCAACGAGTCATGGGAGATGCATCTACATACCACTTTGCAGATCGCGAGCAGAAGCATTCAAAAGAACGGGGTTGAAGTAGTCGTTCTCGTCGTGATCCTATCACCGGAGATCCTAGCGCCGAACGGACGACACCTCCGTGTTCAACACACGTACGGAGCGGATGACGTCTCCTCCTTCTTGATCCAGCAAGGGGGAAGGAGAGGTTGATGATGATGGATCCAGCAGCAGCACAACAGCGTGGTGGTGGTGGAACAGCAGCACTCCGGCAGGGCTTCGCCAAGCACGTGACGGAGGATGAAGAGGTGTAGTAGGGGGAGGGAGGAGCCAGAACTTCAGGGTGCGGCTGGCCCCTCCCCCCTCCCTTTATATAGGCCCCCAGGGGGGCCGCCGACCCTGGGAGATCCAATCTCCCAAGGGGGCGGCGACCAAGGGGGGTGGAGTACCCCCCAAGGCAAGTGGGGCGCCCCCCACCCTAGGGTTTCAACCCTAGGCGCAGGGGGTGGGCCAAGGGGGGCGCACCATCCCACTATGGGCTGGTTCCCCTCCCCACTTCAGCCCTTGGGGCCCTCCGAGATAGGTGGCCCCACCCCGTGGACCCCCGGGACCCTTTCGGTGGTCCCGGTACAATACCGGGTGACCCCGAAACTTTCCCGATGGCCGAAATATCACTTCCTATATATAATTCTTCACCTCCTGACCATTCCGGAACTCCTCGTGACGTCCGGGATCTTATCCGGGACTCCGAACAACATTCAGTATGTTGCATACTCATATTCATACAACCCTAGCGTCATCGAACCTTAAGTGTGTAGACCCTACGGGTTCGGGAGACAGGTAGACATGACCGAGACGGCTCTCGGGAAATAACCAACAGCGGGATCTGGATACCCATGTTGGCTCCCACATGCTCCTCGATGATCTCATTGGGTGAACCACGACGTCGAGGATTCGAACAACCCCGTATACAATTCCCTTTGTCAATCGGTATGTTACATGCCCGAGACTCGATCGTCGGTATCCCAATACCTCGTTCAGTCTCGTTACCGGCAAGTCACTTTACTCGTACCGTAATGCATGATCCCGTGACCAAACACTTGGTCACTTTGAGCTCATTATGATGATGCATTACCGAGTGGGCCCAGAGATACCTCTCCGTCATACGGAGTGACAAATCCTAGTCTCGATCCGTGTCAACCCAACAGACACTTTCGGAGATACCTGTAGTGCACCTTTATAGTCACCCAGTTACGTTGTGATGTTTGGTACACCCAAAGCACTCTTACGGTATCCGGGAGTTACACGATCTCATGGTCTAAGGAAGAGATACTTGACATTGAAAAAGCTCTAGCAAAACGAACTACACAATCTTGTGCTATGCTTAGGATTGGGTCTTGTCCATCACATCATTATCCTAATGATGTGATCCTATTGTCAATGACATCTAATGTCCATAGTCAGGAAACCATGACTATCTGTTGACCAACGAGCTAGTCAACTAGAGGCTCACTAGGGACATGTTATGGTCTATGTATTCACACATGTATTACGATTTCCGGATAATACAGTTATAACATGAATAAAAGACAATTATCATGAACAAGGAAATATAATAATAACCCTTTTATTATTGCCTATAGGGCATATTTTCAACAGATGACGAGTAGATGCTCTATGTCTTCAAACCTTTTTGGTCCTTACTGACAAAAGGGGGAGAAGCGTATGAGTTGATAGTCTTCAAGCGGGTTCATATGGGCGGTTGCATTATATTTTGCTGCGTGCTTACAACTCTTGCCTTTTGAAACATTTGGTTCTCTGAGTTGTAACACCTAAACTTGATGGTCGTCTGCTACTTATTTGCTTTACTATGATGCGATGATAAATTCCGCATGTGCTATGATAACTTCCGCACTTAGATCATTCTGCAGACGTCCATTTTTCATTATGCATGTCATTCTCCTTACTATATCAGTTCATGCATGATGAATTATCTTCATAAGTTGAAGTGGATCTCCACAAGTACAACCTGCCATGTGCATTTGCATTCCAAAAGCAAATTACTTACATGCACATCTTCAGGGGGAGCCCTTGCAACTTATGAAGACTATTTCCTATCCTTACAATTTCACATATTTATCCCCATTGAAAACTTCAACCAGTTTGTCATCAATCACCAAAAAGGGGGAGATTGTAAGTGCATCTAGTGCCACCCCTGGTTGGTTTTGGAGTATTGATGACAAAGTTGGTTGAGGAACTAATGCGTTTGTGAGAATTGCAGGATAACGCAGGTAGTGTCCCTCATTGATTCGGTTTACCTACCGGAGATGATTCCTAAAAATGTATGAAGACATTGAAGACAATGGTGGTATGAGAAGATATTCATATTGAAGACTATGACATGAGAAGACATTGCGTGAAGACTATGAAGCGCGAAGACTGTGTGGATTCGTTGCTTCCTTTTCTTCTTTGTTGAGTCATAGGAACCACTGTACTGTTAAGTGGGGTCCAAGTGAACTAAGTCAGAGTGACTGAAGTGATCCTCAACTCAAATCCTATGTCTTCGAGCGAAGACAATGAGAGCAAACCTTATCCAGAGCTGGATGAGTCAGCTTTGCTTGTAGCCCAAGTAAAGTTGCCGCGTGTGTTTGAAATCTGACCGTTGGAACACGTGTCAGTTCCTTAGTGACCCAGGGTCATTTTGGACAAATCAGGTCGGGTTGCCTAGTGGCTATAAATAGCCCACCCCCTACACCATAAATTGGTGGTTGCTCAGAGTTTGTATACGGCTTTTGTCGTTTGAGAGCAACCCACCTCGAAGCATTTGAGAGAGAGAAAAATCCTTGCGAGGACAAAGCCCAAACACCCAGAGCCAAAGAGTGTTAGGCATCACTGAAGTCTTTCTGTCTGTGTGACCTGAAGACTTATTACACTTGAGGACTGTGAATCCTCCAGCCGGTTAGGCGTCGCGTTCTGAGCATCCAAGAGTCATTGTGGATTGCCGGATGAACGAAGTCTGTGAAGGTTCGGAAGTCTACCTTGAAGACTTACCAGAGTGATTGGGCGAGGACTAAGTGTCCTTAGCTCAAGGGGAATAAGGTGAAGACACGGTCTTCTGAGTTGAATCTCAGCCTCCCTAACCAGACGTACAGTTGTCACATCAACTGGAACTGGTCCAACAAATCATGTGTCTTCAACAAGCAACTGGTTCTATCTCTTCCCTCCTTTACTTTGAGTTTGTCTTCGTGAAGTCATTGCTTATCTGTCTTATCTGATTGACTTCATTGCTTGACTACTATTGTTGATTGGCTTCATACTATCTTCGATCATGATCCTACTACCTAGCTGCTATTAGTCTTCGTACGTTAACGCTATTGCATACTTGACTATGGCTTGCTTGTTGTAGTTTATCTTCCGCTGCATATCAATTAGGTTATTTCTATTGTTTATCTTCGAAACTTCCATGTTTTGAAGACTTTGATAAAAATCGCCTATTCACCCCCCTCTAGTCGATAACTAGCACTTTCACATGGCATGAATACTTCATAAATTATAGATACGTTGGAGACGTATCAATGACATGCACGAACCTTCTGTTAGTCAAATTTACGGTCAAAAATTTGGCACAGATTACGACGGGAAGCAAAAAACCAGGACGAATGTAGACTGGTCCATCACCATCGTGTTTTGTGTCTAATTTTAACTTCAGCGACCCAACCTACATGGAGGGAGTGTTGTATATATTGGCGCGACAACCAAACTTATATATTCAAAATTGAGCATTACTACAAGTCACGAGTTCAAAACGAGAAAGTGGAACAAGTACAACATGCCTGTGCCATTCGCGTCGCACCCCCACACGGTCGCGGTGCACAATGTAGTAAATGGCTAGTCTCTTCTTGACCCGCATTTAGCTTTTGAGGGTAGTTGTTCCCGAGACGTTGAACGGTCAATGATGCATCCTTAGTTAGCATGCAGAGGGAATTAATTGTGAATGCAACAGAGTTTGGACTCTCATATAAAGGCACCCCACCACTCCAATCCGTCTACTCCTAGTCTCTGTGCAACACTTCTCACTGCCTCACTCCAATCCAAGACCAAGTGACCAGAAGCCACAAGCACCTATGGAGGCGATGGACGCGAGCGGAGTCGGCTGTACCAGATCATCCAAGACGCTGACCTACTGCCCCGCACCGTGCAGCGCTTCTAGACGGTGCTGGCAATCGCCGGTGTCGTAGCCCTCGCCGACACCGGATTCTCCACTCACATGGACGACATGATGGCCCGCTCCATCCGCAAGTCCACCGCCATCAAGAAGCGGGCGGACGACCTTGCCGTACTGCTCCAGCCTGCGTGCCCAGGCTCCTCATTGCCTGCCACCCTCATCGGCCTCCATGGTGATGAACTCTTTCAAGCCCTTATGGCCCTGCAGGTGTAGGAGGTCACGATGAAGAATCTGCACCTCGAGGCTGTGCTCGCCATGCAGCACCTCGCCATGCAAGAAACTGTCGACCTACGCATCCACGTCTATGAGGAAATCGTCTACATAGGCCACTACAAGGCCAACGAGGACAGAAAGACATTGGCCTTCTTCCAGCACGTCGACCTGGCCACGGAAGCCGCTGCTACTTAGCCGTTGTTCGGTGGGCCGACACCCTAAGTCGAGGAGGTGGACATCGTCGATGGATGCATCTTTCTTCTTGCAACCTGTAACCAGCATTGCATCGCCTCGTGGCCTTAATGTTTTATTAGTGTATGACACTTTTATTCCAGTCATAACATTTTAAAAAAAGAAAACGTGACCAACCAGGGCTAGACTAGCCTGTTGCCATTTTTTATAGAAGAAAACTCTGTGAGCACCAAGCGCTCAACCGAGACTTGAATCCTGGTGGGCTGGCTGCGAACTCCTGCACCTTGCCAACTGAGCTACGCTCCATTCTCCAGTCGTAACATTTTCACTGTGAGGTCGGGCCGCAATTGAGAAAACCAACCATCGGCAAATCCCCACCCCGCCCACCGCGGGTCGGCTGAGTTAGAATAAGAAGAGAGAAACGAGGGAGAAGAGCTAGTTGTAGCATGGACAGTGTTGTCAGATGGGACTCGTGTTGATAGAAAAGGAGTACTGAGTACTCGTACCTCTTTTTTATTTTTTGAGGGAAAAAGTAGTCATATGTCTAGTACCACTAGTTGGGTGCGTGCGAGCTATACCTGCAATCACTTTAGGTCTCCTTTTTGAACCGCAGCTACACTTCATAGTACATTTTCCCCCACGCATTTATCCTCCTATATGTACTCCTAGGCTATTTCCACGTGCTCCCTTTCGCCGACATATGGGACATAGAGCATCTGGGTCGTAGTGCATGCCCGGAGCATATGCAACCATGCCGACGTACTTTACATTTCAGACCTCACGAATTACATGCAAACCCCCCGCAGAAGAATAAATAAATAAATGAATTACTACATGCAAACCGGGTTATTTTCATAGAAACCGGAGAACGTTCATTAAATTTTGGACATAACACATTTATGAAAAACGATAGGACCTAAACCAGTCTAAGGGCCTCTTTGATTCGCGAGATACTGAAAACACAGGAATGGGGAAAGTATGATGGCGATGAACCGAGATGAGGAGGAAGATGACTAGTACTGTATATGCTACAGACTGGACTGTAGCACATTGTTTTTATGGTCATATCACCACATTGTTTTCTATGGCCTATCGCCTGCTGGTTCACTTGGCTGCCGTGGTTCGCACTCCTCCGACGTGAGTAGTAATACTAGTATATACACTATGTATACCGCATGATTCTTTGCTCCTTCTTACGTACTTCGCCAACATGTGGGAGAGCTAGCATCCAGGTGGACGTGTCATGCACTAGATTAGAGTGGGGAACGGATGGGGGGCATCACCCCAGTCGTAGCGGCAGTAATTCATGACTATAGTGAGTAGTCATATCACAAGACCCCGTCTTTCCAGCAGTAACGCGCTGTCAAATCGCACAGCCGTACCTTTCCACCAGTAAGTTGAATCCGCTACTCCTCACCCTCCTCGCCTCTCTGTCAAACCGCCTACGCAAAAACTGTCGCGCGTACTGCCCAGGAAAAGCCCCGCCCTCAACTTTTAACTACTCATAGTGTAATTTTGTATCGATGAATTGCGCCATGGAGTAGAAAACCAAAATAATACAGTTCAAGCTCTAGCTAGCAATTCGGAATGTACACCGTGCATATACGTATAGGTTACTTCAAAGTAGTGAGTCCATTAATGCAATGTGGTCAAATTGTACCATCGATATCTCAAGGACAAAATAATTCGAGCTTGTTCGTTTTATATAAATATTATTATTGTATGTTTATTCACTCGTGGGGTTGTTCAATGAATGGAGGGTTGGGGAGCACAATGAAACAATACTACCACTGTACTAGTAAGTAGGAGTCGTACAGTTAGTCACGTTAGATAGAGAGTTTCTTTTCTTTAATGCCATGTGAGGGAGTCCCGGATTAGGGGGTGTCCGGATAGCCGGACTACCATCATCGGCCGAACTATCATTGGCCGGACTATCATCATCGACCGGACTCCAAGACTATGAAGATACAAGATTGAAGACTTCGTCCCGTGTCCGGATGGGACTTTCCTTGGCGTGGAAGGCAAGCTTGGCGATACGGATACGTAGATCTCCTACCATTGTAACCGACTCTATGTAACCCTAGCCCTCTCCGATGTCTATATAAACCGGATGGCTCTAGTCCGTAGGACACAACAACAACCATTACAATCATACCATAGGCTAGCTTCTAGGGTTTAGCCTCCTTGATCTCGTGGTAGATCCACTCTTGTAAACATCCACAATATCAATATCAATCAAGCAGGACGTAGGGTTTTACCTCCATCAAAAGGGCCCGAACCTGGGTAAAACATCGTGTCCCTTGTCTCATGTTACCATCCGCCTAGATGCACAGTTCGGGACCCCCTACCCGAGATCCGCCGGTTTTGACACCGACATTGGTGCTTTCATTGAGAGTTCCTCTGTGCCGTCACCGATAGGAAGGATGCCTCCTCCCGTCTTCAAGGACGGTATTTTCGCCAAAGGAGCCTTGGCCGCCGGCCAAACTATCTGGCTAGGTGGTTTTCTTATGACCGCCTGTCCAGCCACCGCTTTGACAATGACCTCTCAAGTCGTCAAAAGCAATCTTCACGTCAGCTCGGAATTCGCCGAGCGGCTGGATCCAATAGAGCTCTCATCCGTAAACGAGCTCTTGGATCGCATCGCCGCCCTGGGAGTCGCTACAGACTACAATCAGATTGGGCTTAAAACCGATCTGAGAGAGATTAATTCTCCCCGGGTCACCCACCACGTTGCAGTGGTAGAGGAACAATGCGGCGACTCTTCTCCTGTATTGAAAACTAGTCATGTCCGGGCTCCCAAACCCCCCATGCCGGATTCCCGCGGAGGGACGGACTTCGATCAAGCACTGAACTTAAAGTCAGGCATCGGACCAGACTCGTTGGACAGCGTCCAGCAATCCAAGCTTCCAAATTTGGAAACTTCTCGGCCTTCGAGCCTTGAGATGGGTAGGGTTCCAGACTTAATTCCACCCACCCGCCCAGACATATGCGATCTATCTCTAATTCGGCAAGAGCCCACTGAGACAGTACATCACTACTGGGCCAGATTCCTCCTGGTTATGGACAGGATAAAGGACTGCCGAGAGGAAAACGCAATCTCAATTTTTTGCAATAATTGCACGGACGAGGGAATCTTGAGCGCCGTCAGCCGTCGTGAAATTCCATGCTTCGCCGACCTGGCATCCATAGTACGAAAGTACTGTGCGATGGAGAGTTTCCGGACAACCGAAAATAAGTTTTGGGACAATCCGGCCCCGAATACAACCCTAGTCCGTAACAAAAGGGTGCATTACACTCAGGCACCAGATACAAAAACCAAAAAGCAAAAACCCCATAAAGGGCACGGAACCGTACTAGAGGGATGGCTTAGCGGACCCTGTAAAATTCACAGTACAGAGGGCGCCATCCCAACACATAGCCTTCGAGCATGTTGGATATTACGGCAGGTGGCCAAAAGTGGCAAGGAGCTTCTAGCCCCAGAAAACCACTCCAACAATACCGGTACGGTATCAACAGTCTTCGAGACTTTCGCATCAAATAATATGCGGAAACGAACAATCCGCAGCCTCACCGAAGTCTACCAAGCAACAACAAATCCATGGAGCGACGCAGCCATCACCTTCAACGCCAGCGACGAACCTAAATTCCGAACAGCCCGAGCACCAGACGCACTGGTACTTAGTCCAATAGTGGACGGCTTTCGACTTACAAAGGTCCTCATGGATGGCGGCAGCGGATTAAACCTCATCTACGAGGAAACTCTTCAAAAAATGGAAATAGACTGGAGCCGCATTGAGCGAAGCAGCACAACCTTCAGAGGAATAATCCCTAGCCGGGAAGCGCACTGCACCGGAAAAATCACACTCGATGTGGTGTTCGGCTCGCCGGACAATTACAGGTCCGAAGAAGTAACTTTCCAAGTGGCCCCGTTCAACAGCGGATATCACGCTATATTAGGACGAGAGGCATTCACAATTTTTCAAGCCGTACCCCATTACGGGTACATGAAGCTCAAAATGCCTGGGCCTGGCGGGATAATCACTCTCGTTAGTGATCTGGACATAGCACTCCGCGCCGAAAAAAAAACAGCCGCATTAGCCCTGCAGGCACTATCCGAAGCCCTAGCGGCAGAGGAACTCACCGCACTGCGCGCTACGGTGCACAGAGACGACGTGATACTCGATAAGAGATCCAGGTCCACATCCTTTAAACCAGCGGACGAAATTATAAAATTCCAGGTCCACCCAACGGACCCGACAAAGACGGCCTCCATCGGGGCACAGTTGAACCCTGATGTAGATGTCGCGCTGCGAGAATTCCTTCGGGAAAATTGGGACATTTTCGCCTGGCATCCTTCAGATATGCCAGGAATCCCTCGCAGATTGGCAGAGCATAGCCTAAACATCCTAAAAGGGTTCAAGCCAGTCAAACAGGCTCTTCGACGATTTTCCGAACCCAAAAGACAGGCAATGGGAGAAGAACTAGCCAAACTATTGGAAGCCGGATTCATCAGAGACATCAAACATCCGGATTGGCTAGCAAACCTGGTAATGGTACCAAAGAAGGACAGATCCTGGCGCCTATGTGTCGATTTCAAAGACCTAAATAAAGCCTGCCCAAAGGATCCCTTCCCCCTCCCCCGCATCGACCAAATCATCGATGCCACTGCAGGGCACGATTCATTGTGCTTCCTGGACGCATACTCCGGCTATCATCAAATCAAGATGGCAGAAGCGGATCAAGCCGCAACGGCGTTCATTACTCCATATGGACCATTCTGCTTCAACACGATGCCCTTCGGACTTAAAAACGCCGGCGCAACATATCAGCGCATGATTCAGACATGTCTGGCTACCCAGATCGGCAAAACAGTAGAGGCATACGTAGACGACATAGTCGTCAAAACCAAACACGTCGAAACTCTAGTAGACGACTTGAGGGTCACATTTGACAACCTCCGAGCATATGACATCAAGCTGAATCCGGAAAAATGCATTTTCGGCGTACCAGCCGGAAAGCTCTTGGGCTTCATTGTATCCGGTAGAGGAATTGAAGCAAATCCGGCCAAAATCCGAGCCCTATCACAGCTGGATATTCCAAAAAACCTCAAACAGATCCAGAAATTGACTGGATGCGTGGCGGCTCTCAGCCGCTTTATCTCCCGCCTAGGAGAAAAGGCATTGCCCCTCTATCGCCTCCTCAGGCACACCGAACACTTCGAGTGGACGGATGCTGCCACTGCTGGACTCGAAGAAATAAAGTCCATATTGGCAACGAATCCGGTCCTGGCTGCGCCCAACCTGGGCGAACCTATGTTGTTATACATCGCGGCAACACATCAAGTAGTAAGCGCGGTGCTCGTCGAAGAACGAGAGACAGAAGGGCATAAATTCCCTCTTCAAAAACCAGTGTACTACGTATCCACTGTTTTAACCCCCTGCAAGTCCCGTTACCCGCACTATCAAAAGATAGCGTATGCGGTGTTCATGGCATCCCGGAAGCTCCGACACTACTTTCAAGAGTGTTCGATAACAGTGGCCTCCGAAGTACCCCTAAATGACATTATAAATAACTGCGATGCAACGGGCAGGATTGCAAAATGGGCCATTGAGCTCTTACCATTCGGTATAACTTACAAACCCCGGCGAGCTATATATCGCAAGTTTTGGCTGACTTTGTCGCTGAGTGGACTGAAGCCGAACTCCCTAAAGAGTACGGCGCATACTCCAATTGGATTATGCATTTCGACGGCTCCAAAATGTTGGCCGGATTGGGGGCTGGCATCGTACTAACGTCCCCAACCAGGGACAGAGTCCAATACGTACTTCAGATAATGTACATGGACTCCAACAATGCAGCCGAATACGAGGCCCTCTTACATGGCCTCCGGATGGCAATCTCCATGGGCATCCAACGCCTAGAGGTGCGCGGGGACTCAAACCTCGCAATATCCCAAGTAAATGGAGACTTTGACACCAAGGATCCAAAATGGTAGCCTATCGCAACGCTGTCCTTAAAATGTCAGCTCGGTTCGAAGGACTTGAATTCCACCACGTAGCCAGAGATAATAACCAAGCGGCCGACGTATTGGCACGCATCGGCGCAAAACGTGATGCTATCCCTCCAAATATCTTCCTGGAACGGTTGTTCAAGCCATCCGTACTATGGGAAGTGGAGTCCGGAAATAACAAACCGGAGGCATCCGCAAAGCAATCTAACATAAGCGGCGATCCAGCCGATGAAACAACACCCTCATCTCACGACATAATGGCAGTAATCGCCCCATGGACAGATCCGTTCCTAGCCTACTTGCTTAGGCAGGAACTCCCCAAAGACCATAATGAGGCCCGCTGCGTAGTCCGGCGATCTAAAGCCTACAAGGTCCATGAGGGAGAACTCTATAAGAAAAGCACAACCGGAGTCCTTCAAAGGTGTATCTCCGAAGAGGAAGGGCGAGACCTTCTGGCTGAAATTCACGCCGGACTAGGCGGACACCACGCCGCAGCCCGGCCCTTGTAGGAAAGGCATTCCGTACAGGATTTTATTGGCCGACGGCCCGGGCAGATGCTCAGGACCTAGTACAAAGATGCGTCGGTTGTCAGCTCTTTGCTAATCAGAGCCACATGCCACCCACCGCCCTCAAAACTATACCCATTACCTGGCCGTTCACGGTCTGGGGGCTTGACATGGTTGGACCACTTAAAGGGGGAACCCACAAGCAAAGGTACCTATTGGTCATGGTGGATAAATTCACCAAATGGATAGAGGCCAAGCCAGTTAAAACGGCAGAGTCCGGACCAGTGATAGACTTTATATCCGGGGTAGTACACCGTTATGGTGTCCCCCACAGCATCATCACCGATAACGGCACGAACTTCACGGCCGATGAGGTTAAATCATGGTGCAAAAATATGGGCATCAAGCTCGATTACGCTTCAGTCTATCATCCTCAAACCAACGGTCAAGTGGAACGAGCAAATGGTCTAATAATGAGCGGCATCAAACCCAGACTAGTGCGGTCCCTTACGAAATCTGACACGCACTGGGTAGAGGAGCTCGACTCCGTACTCTGGGGGCTGCGGACAACGCCTAACCGTACTACCGGATTGACACCATTTTTTATGGTATATGGCGCAGAAGTAGTTTTGCCCTGCGACATCATTCATGACTCACCTCGAGTGCGCATGTACGGAGAAAGAGAAGCCGAGTTGGATCGGCAGGACAGCTTGGACGCATTGGAGGAAGAACGCGACGTCGCCAATGCTCGTTCCGCATTCTATCAGCAGCAGGCTCAAAGATACCAAAGCAGAGAAGTACGGGCCAAGACTTACAACGTTGGCGAACTGGTTCTACGCCTGCCGGACAAGAAAAAGGACAAGCTCAAGCCCAAATGGGAAGGCCCCTTCATCATCGATAAAGTCTTGACCGGCGGAGCGTACCGTCTATGAAATGCGTCGGATAACCGACTCGAGCCCAACCCATGGAATGCAGCCCGCCTCCGAAGATTCTATGCCTAGCGCCGGACTAAGAGTTCGTCCCTTTCCCCCCGTCCAAATTTTTATTTATTTCAGCTGCCTTTTGTTTATCTTTTTCTTCTCAACCCTATTCATCAAAGCCTTAAAAGGCCTACTTGCGCATCGTTCGCGCGCAATTGATATGCTATCCGCACTCATTATACCTGGGGCCTTCTTTACCAGAAGCTTAATTGTAAGGGCTTCATGCCCAGCACATGTGTCAAGCCTCCACATGTACCTTTTATTCACCATTATATGCATCGATATGACTTAAGTTTTGGCCAAGCTGGGTTGCCTGGCTCCTGTGCTTACCCCTACGTTCCCGATTGTTCGGCTAGGAGGTAAAGGGAGCACCTCTGCGATTGTTACTACCGGGTCATCCGGATGTGTACCTCAGACTGGGTGAAGCCGAAAGCTAGCGTTCTTAAGGGAATATTTGGTCGGTGACTTAAAAGATGATTTTTTATCCACTTATTTATCTGCCCCCAGATGTTTTTCTGCTTTCTTCGCAGTCTGGACATGCACTTTAGGGCATGCCACCCCCAGAGGAAAGGAACCCTTAACGGAACTATTCTCCCTGGAAGATGTTTCTTACTACCCATGTAATATAACATAACTAGTTGGGCACTTGTCTGATAAAGCACTAATGACCCCTACGCCTAGTCTCCATACATACCCCGGTTGTTTCATAACCGAGAAGGTATTCGGACACACTCCGGACTCTAGGGTCCCGAGGTCGAAGCGAAAAGGTCGGCAAAGACAAACGATCTACAATCCGGCTAGAAGGCATTTATATGTCATTTTATAATACATTGTCAAATCGACTGATTGTATTCTTCCTCAATCCCGTCTAACAGGTTGTCTAATTTACAGTCCTGTTGGGAAAATTTAGCGGCCAACTCTACTTGGCCGTATACTAAACTCACAGGGATTTCCTTCCCATCGGGCCCCACAGGTTTGACTTCGGCCATGTGGTTGGGATCCGCCTTCTTGTACCGCATCTTTACCATGGCCCAGGCCTCCCTGGCACCTTGGCGGCAGGCCGAAATCTTCCATAAATGGATGCACTGCCGCACTCCCTGAAGCTTCTCTGTAAGCTCCCCAAGACCCTCGGGTAAGGAGAAGGCTGGCCATAAAGCCTGGATGACGCCGCTCATTGCCTGCTGAACTCGTTCGATCAGTTGCAACAATTCGGGAAGTTGATCACCCGTTGATACGGGCATCTCCTCCGCAGGGCGACCTGTGAGCATACCTGCAGACATATTCTGTCAAAGACTTCCTCGCCGAACTCTTCTTTTCAAAGGAGTTCGCTCAAGCACTTACCATAGATGCCGCGACGAAGCCACTGATTCTCCTTAACGGAGCCCGACAGCTCGGCCCGAACGCCTTTCAGCTCTTCTCCAAGCTGGGCATGGGCATCCTGGAGCTTGTTCCTTTCATGCTGCACCTTATGCAGCACCCTCTCGCCGGCCTTTAGTAGGCGCAGAAGTTCTTGCCTGTCCGGATCTTGTCCGGCAGCACCTGCAATGTCATTTTTTAGACTTGCGCAAAGGCCAAACGCTACTTATCTTTCTAAAATAATGCGTTACCAGGAGAGGTCCCTGTGTTTCCTCCTGCGCCGGAAAGTGCGGCCTCAAGTTGGGCCTTGCACTCTTGCAGCTCCTGAGACAGTTGGGTATTCTTCTCGGTAAGATCCTACGTTTCATATGATCCTTAAATCAGTTAATATAACTACTTTAAGTCTCGGGGGCTACTGGAATATACAACTATTAAATTCTCTTACCTGTATGTCTTTTACATACTGCTCCGTGGCTCTGGTAAAACCATCTTGAGCAGCACGAAGGTGCGCGTCCCCCGCGTTAAAGGCATTCAACGCCTCGGGGGAGAAGCACGCGTCACGAAATACTGTCCGGCGGCGCCTGTGATTCATGGCACTCTCCACCTCAGACTTGGTGGCGGATAGTCTGTCGGCATCCTCCGTCGGAGGAACGTCTGGCTCGCGCCTTGCGCTCGCCTCCCCCTCTAGACCAGGTGCTGGAGCCTGGCTGGTAGAGGTTGGATTGGCAACCTCCACGCCCGCAGTCCGGCGGGCGCTTTTTTTCCTACAAAAGTCATGAGCACTCAAACGCTTCCTAGGAACGTTGCTCTAAATAATGAATTGTGAGCTACACCTTTGCGGCAACGTTTTAGTCCGTGCCGCGCTCCTCTTCCGCCTACTAGTCCGGACTGGCCTTTGTTGGTCGGCCACCGCGGGCTCGGCTTCTCGCCCTAGGGGCGCCTCCTGCACAGCGCCATCATATACGGTGGTCAGAAATAAGCAAGGAAGGAATGACGGTGTCAGGACTTCGGTCGCAATCACCTGGGAAGCCGGATATAGTCCGGGGTAGTCGGCTGTGATGGCGACTAAAGCATTGTCCATGCTGAGCTGGTGGAACACCCCGTCGATTAGCTCCACCTTTATGTCTGGATCCTCTTTGGTGGCCGGATCCCGAGATCTCTCTGGATCCTCGGGTTGCGGAGCTGGACTTAGCATGTCCTCCACGATCCGGCGCAGTTCCTGCGTCGAAAGAAGAACACAATATAAGAAACTTAAGTTTCAAAAAGTATGGGTCGGGCACGCAGAGTGTTCGCTTACCCAAGGCCGGGGATTATTCATGGAGAACCCATTTAACGGGTTCGTCCGAAGGAAATCCTCCTTCTCCCCCTTATACAGGCCGGACAGGATTGTCACCAGATCTTCGACCGAATCCGGCCCTTTTGCGGCCATGACGGGTGGCATCGTCCTCCCCGTTGAAATCCCACATGGGGTGGCCCCTGTATTGTAGTGGCTGCACCCCCCGCATAATGCATGTTGCCATGACTCCAATCATGGTCAACCCGGCATGGGCTAGTAACCTTATTCGGCCCATCAAATAATGGACGCTCTTGTCTTCCTCCAGTTGGGGGCTCCGCGGACGCCAACTAAGGCGTTTCTTCAGAGGAGCATTGCTGAACTCCGGGAGGCCGATCCGAACAGGGTCCGGCAGCGGAGCGTCTTCTACATAAAACCATTCCGAAGGCCAGTCTTCGGACGCCTTCTTAGGGGTTCCGGATGGATATCCGGTCCCGGCAATGCGCCATATTTCGGCGCCGCCCACTTGATATATGGACCCCTCGTGAGAGCGGGGTACAAGGCAGAACAACCTCTTCCACAGCGCGAAATGGGGCTCGACGCCCAGGAATAGCTCGCAAAGAGCTACGTAACCCGCAATATGCAGGATTGAGGCGGGCGTGAGGTGATGAAGCTGGAGTCCGTAGAACTCCAGGAGCCCGCGGAGGAATGGATGTACAGGAAATCCGAGCCCCCTTATCAGATAGGGGACGAAGCATACCCGCTCCCCTTTGTTGGGACTTTGGGTAACCTCCGCTTGCTTCCCACCTTTGTAGGTGGCCAGCCCGGCTCGAACCGGAACCATGAAGGCCGGAGGGAGATATCCCCCCGCTTGGAGCTTCACCGGCTCGTTGTGCGGAACAGAGCATCTCCTCCAATCTCCTGGCAAAGGGCTGGGAGTGCGAGAAGAGGAGCCGCGTTGATGGTCCATGGTGGAATGGATTCTTGGTCGAAAGCGCTCCGATGAGTATTTGCGGGAGGAAGATGGTGATTTGGATCTGGATTCTTGCCTCCCTTATAGGAAGATTATTCGCACAACTAGGGGGTAAAACATAAAAGACACCCTGGCTCTTCACATTCGCGCGACACGTGGAAGAAGGCCATTATTGGGCGTGGAAGCCAAGACGCGAAACATTGATGATGAAGCCGGACACTGTTCGGCAGGTACGTAGAACTTGAAGGAGAACCCGCCTTGCAACGCCGAAGACTACACACATGCTGGACTTATCGTCATTGAAGCCTGGTTCGGGGGCTACTGAGGGAGTCCCGGATTAGGGGGTGTCCGGATAGCCGGACTACCATCATCGGCCGAACTATCATCGGCCGGACTATCATCATCGACCGGACTCCAAGACTATGAAGATACAAGATTGAAGACTTCATCCCGTGTCCGGATGGGACTTTCCTTGGCGTGGAAGGCAAGCTTGGCGATACGGATACGTAGATCTCCTACCATTGTAACCGACTCTATGTAACCCTAGCCCTCTCCGGTGTCTATATAAACCGGATGGCTCTAGTCCGTAGGACACAACAACAACCATTACAATCATACCATAGGCTAGCTTCTAGGGTTTAGCCTCCTTGATCTCGTGGTAGATCCACTCTTGTAAACATCCACAATGTCAATATCAATCAAGCAGGACGTAGGGTTTTACCTCCATCAAGAGGGCCCGAACCTGGGTAAAACATTGTGTCCCTTGTCTCTTGTTACCATCTACCTAGACGCACAGTTCGGGACCCCCTACCCGAGATCCGCCGGTTTTGACACCGACACCATGTATACAAATTGAAACGCTTGTTGTGGAGAGAAAAAGATAATCACTCCACTATATATATATATATATAGGCAGGGGCCTGAGCGCTTGCTTTACTAGGACAAGACAGCGGTAGTGACATTTTCTCTCTGCTCACCCATGGTCACAGATTCAGCCGGATCCCTTCGGCCGGTGTGTGTAGAGGACTAGTGCATTGTTCACGCGGTCATCAGCAGCGAGGGAGGAAACCCATGGCTACTGGCGGGTCCCGATCCTCTGCCCATGCCATTCTCTCTGACACAGCGCTGGCTCGGGAGGTCCTCCGACCCTTCTTCTTCCCTGTCGTATTGTGCGCAGATCTGACCTGCCGCTGCCGACATCCCGAAGACCCTCAGGTATAAGTTCTTCGAAAGCGGCCTTGTTCTACTGCCCCAGCTCCCCACGTGTCTGCATGTGCATCTTTTCAATTTAGCTACACTTCAGTCGACTAAATCGACTTTTGGGTCAGTCGATTTTCAGGGGGTGGGGGGCTCGCCGGAGTTAAGGAAGGACCAACCACAGCGGGAAGGGGGGCTTGCCGGAGAGGTACCCCACTATCTA